>NC_079166.1:2607423-2812423 GCF_947568905.1 Ostrea edulis
CGTATTAGACCGCGCTCCCCCCGAGGTGTGTTAATCCTTCCCGCGTTATCCCTCCGCGGGGCAGATTTATACTGCCGCAGTGTGAAGTACCGTTATATACCTGTTAGGACAAACTACCTGTACGATAGCTATTTTATTCGTCGGCAGAAAATGCGTATGGCTTGCTTATGGATAGCTATCTCGCATTACATACCGGTATATTAAATAAATCATTTCATACCGCTATATTAAATATAAATCATTTAAGAAAAAATAAAAAAATAAATTAGGGACCTATACTGGTCCCTAATTAAACCAGATATACATTGGATTTAACATATTTATACACCTCCAATTTTTTTTTTATTCTCAGGGGAAACCCCCCCCCCCCCCAAAAAAAAAAACACCCCAGCATTTAGGCCTTAATTTTGTTTTTTATTAACAGTATTTTATGCTACATATAATGATAATGTATCTTGGATTAGGAGCTATGTCCTAATAATTTTGACAGTGAAAAAAATAATACAATGACCGTATATGAGTGCAAGATTAATATGTTCTGTCTATTTTAATGGCGTTTGTGTAGACTTCGAGAATTGGTTCAAACATTTATTCGTAACAAATATTATTTTGTATGTTTTAGGAATAAAAAAATGTAAGTTTTATATTATGCTAAAAGAAAAATTTCAATATAACTTCACTTATATGTACACCTGTTGGGTCCCTGCTGCACGTGTTCTTAAAACAACACACGGGGGAGAAGACCCTGTGTGTATATGTTCAACGTGTCGACTACAGGATGTCAAAATTGTAATGTCTCTAACAATTCCTTCGTCAAGTGCTGGTTTCCTCACTTACAACTATTCCTTTTATTACGGTACATATGAATGTCAGCATCATCGAAATTATTCTCTAATTGCATGTTGAATGAAAATCCATCATACTTTGTAGATTAAGGCCACATATATACGACAGGGGTGGCGTATATCCCAAAAGTGCGTTTTACTCGTTATCTACTTTGTGGTATTATATTACCTCCCTTAAAATATGCAATGCCTTGTAATCTCTCTCTCTCTCTTTCTCTCTCTCTCTGATATTCAAAGCCCTAAAATGAAATTAAAATTTGACAATTTGATATTTGGATCGATTAAATATTTCAACTTAATTAGATTGATGCTTTATTTGTATTGATTACCAAGCGGTGTTCGTGTGGCTGATCTAATGTTGTCTTAGCAGTTTCACGGGTAGAGCGTGCACTGATCGAGGTCTGGGGCATTGAAGCAGACAGGAAGTGTTATGCAACAGTTATACACATACCCGAGACCGGTTTTTTTTCCCACAGTCAGTAATGTTAAATAGTATACTCTCTTCTAGACAATGAAACCTGTTTAGTGAGGACGTCTTCACAATGTCTAGAAGAGAATACACGCGTGTTATTGTAAAGGCAAAAATGTACTATGTTATAGCTATATGGACACCTATCTAATACTCTATTTCAAATTGTGAAAAAATGGTTTTGAGAGAACATGTCCTCATACCACTTGTTCTAATCTAATATTTTGTATCTATATTTTTCGTATGCTGTGGGTCACGTTTATGGTCTTATGGTTAAAAATTGTCCTCACTTTACATGTTTTATCACTCTCAAATTTTATATAGTTTGCTGATGCTAGGTTTTCCTTTTCCTACTTTAATATTTGTGATATACATGCTTTTGGGTTGTTTTTTTTAAAAATATTTGTAGACTTAAATTCCTGAAAAACAATTTATTGTTGTTGATTTTACCATGCGGTCATTTGGAACATTCTGTGCCCTGACATTGTTGACAGCTATGAATAAAGAGCGAGGTGTTCCGAAACGTTTTAAGCACATCACTATAACGCTTGTTATCGATGATAATTATACAATGAAAGTTACAAGCATTTCCTCGACCTGAACATTAAATATAACACCAGAATTAAACCGTCCAACTCTGTTACGGAAAAATAGAAAATTAAAAAAATATTTTTTTAAATATTGCAATAAAATATTTCGGGTCGCGGCGTTTTTACCAGGTCGGTCAGAGAAGGGCAAACAAACTTTATTTTATTTTAGGCCTAACCTTATGTCAACACTAAGAATTTCTGTAAGACCAAATTTTGATCTCTATGCTAAGACTATCTGAGAAAAATTCAGATTTCCAATGATTTTTTTTCCCTCATAGACATGTTGCAATTCTAGACTACACAAAGATAAATTTTGGTCATACTTGTCATTTCAGTATCAGCAGACTGGGGCTTCTGAATGTGTTCCTCTTCCTCTTCATCACTGCTATCTTTATCTGACTCATCTTCTGCTTTTTCTTCAATCTTTACTTTTGGTTTTTTCTTTTTCTCTTTCTTTTTTTTGTTTGCATATGCAACAAACAGCTTTCTCCCGTCCAATGATTTGATTTTTGATAACGCTGCTTCTGCATCTTCACTGCGAGGGCAAACATGGAAATTAAGCATTCATATCTAACCCATGTTACACTCCAGATGAAATTTGAACTCTTACAACTTTTACAGAAATTAATGTATACTTACAATACTGAAAATGTCACATAGCCATAGCCTTTACACTTTGAAGAATCTGCAAAGAATTGGGGGGAAAAATTACAATCAAAATTAATTTATGATTCAATATGTCCTAAAGTGTGACCAAATTTGATTGTGTCAATTTTTTAGTTCTTTACAAGTGTCTCTTGTGGTTTTTATGCAATTATACTTCAATGATAAACATGTACAATAAAAATTGGGGGGGGGGGGGGGGGTCAGTTAATTTCACTGTGGGCCAGTATATTAGACAGTTCCATCACCCTATTGGACAGCATGTTTTAAATATTTTCATAAAGACTGATTTAATGCAAAATTGATTTGGAGAGTCTAAAATCCTTTTTGAAGTGTTGTCGCTGAATTTAATCTAAAGATAGTATTTGGAGAGTAATTTTCATTCCCATTCAATCATTCTTTTATAAACATAAAAAAAAATAAACATGCTAAAGGGCTATTAAATTTATGCATGTCCATATTCACATAGTACAGCTATATATATATGTATGTATGATATCTCTAAAACAAGTATGTATTCTTATGCATGTCCATATTCACATAGTATAGCTATATATATATGTATGTATGATATCTCTAAAACAAGTATGTATTCTTATGCATGTCCATATTCACATAGTATAGCTATATATATATGTATGTATGATATCTCTAAAACAAGTATGTATTCTTATGCATGTCCATATTCACATAGTACAGCTATATATATGTATGTATGATATCTCTAAAACAATTATGTATTCTTGACTATGTCTATTGTTTACTATGTATATTCTATCGTCTGGCATCTCCTCTCTTCATGTTTGTCTATTTTGGACTCTGAATTAGAAAGTATACTATTCTCTTCTATTTGTAGTTTTTTTTGGGCAAGTTCAGATCTTAGTTTTTTTCTGATTTGTGCTTAAGTAGCTAGTACAGTTGCCTACAAAACCCGTAAACAGTTAAAAGCCGAGACATTTTTTATTAGAGTTTAAATATCATATTAGGTAAATTATCTAAATGAGTATTGTTTTGATATCTGTCGCTTAAAATTGGAGAAATGGATGGCATACCTTTCTCTTTTACAACAAAGCATGTTCTTACGGGGCCTACTTCACTGAATAATGATTCAAGTTTTTCATTTGTTGTTGAATACGGTAGATTTCGTATAAAAAGTGTTTTTGATTTCCTCTCCACATGTCCATCACCCACGTCGTCGGCCATCTTTGAATTTAAAGGAATTTCGATCCCGATCATATTTCATAGAAATAGGTCGAGCTCTCGGTGACATCAATTGGTTTGAATGAAGTGATGTGAAATTGCTAAATTATTGCAAACAGCTTCTAAATTCCCGTGAATGGAAACGAAAATAAAGTGCAAATATAAAATAAATTTCAGTTTTAGCTCAACTGAGTCCCAATTAAGTCCCTCTGATCTCAGCCCATCCGTCAAAAAACTAACATTTTCTCCAGAAAAACTGGGCCAATTTCAATCAAACTTTGCACAAATCATCTTTGCATGAGTAAAGGAATTTAAGTTTGTTCAAAGAAAGCCATGCTCCCTTCAAAGGGACGATAATCAAGGAAATAATTAATGTAAAAATAAGGTGTGCATGTCGTTTGAAAATCTTCTCAAGAAACACTGGGCCAGAAAAGCTTAAATTTCATGTACGAAAGCTTCCCGACATAGGACAGAATCAAGTTTGTTAAAATCATGGCCCCTGGGGGTAGGGTGGGACCACAATAGGGGAACAAAGTTTTACTGTGGATATATATAGCAAAAACCTTCTCAAGAACAAGATAATATGATTATGCACGGTAGTGTAGATTTTAAGTTTGTTCACTTAAATCATGTCCCCGGGGTAGGGTGGGGCCACAAAACGAGATCTCAGATTTATATCAGAATATACAAGATTAAGTTCATTAAAACAACTTATAATTCTTTTGAAGATTAGCAGCTGGGCCACTCTAAATCACAGCAAAATGCAAACGTTCCCAAGTTGTGCGAATTTAATTTTTGTTTTCTGTCCCTGATACTAAATTCAGGGGGGGGGGGGGGGTATTCATTGGTTTTCTCCTGTTTATCTTTAACTATACCCTTGCTCATAACTTCAATATGAATGGTGTGTCGTAGGGTTCTCATATATGCATGGATAGACCATGTAGTAGTTATACGGACTGTAGATATCGGCCTGGGTAGCTCAGTTGTTAGAGCACCTGTAATGCAGGAGTCCTGGGTTTGAATTCCGGTCCAGCCAAAGATTTTCTCCTTTAAGTACTACAGACCGGTTGATAGACCTTACATCTTTGTTTCAAACCCCCTGCTTATAACTTTAGGATGGGAGTAGAATGTATTCTTTTGTTTGGTACCAAAGATTTTGACCTACTTCTAAGAAAATTAAGTTAAGCTTGACAATGTCTATACATTTCACACCATGATCGTTGATCTTTTGAACTTTTTTCAGTTATGTTGTAACTTAATTGGGGCCACAATATTGGGTGAAAATTATTCATGGGAATAAAATTTTTAAAATCTTTAAAATAAAACAGCTGGGCCAAAATGACTTGGGTGAGCGATGCAGCCATTTCTTCAACACTTCATGTCGATAGCATACTTTTCATGAAGCGCTACACGAAATCTATGCCCTCATGTTTTTTCAAAAATGAAATGTATTGCTAAAATGATGAACGAGTTGATTGACGCAGTCTCATTCAGCCTTTCTTATCGGTCTTTTACGATCCATCTGATAGTGTCTGTAGTTTCCCTTCTTGATTACACAGGACTTGCTTTTCTTCTGATCATTTTTTAATTTGTGGGTGACCACAGGGGCTCCTGTGAGCAGATGTAACTCTGGGTCTACTTTTGATATATCCGTGACGATAACACATGTAGCATGGTCTGACATTCCCCGACTTGTTTGATGATTTTCTCAACGCCTGGTTTGTTGTAACGACCGAGTCTAGCAGGTTATTTTCTCTTGTTGGTTCATCATGTTTCTGGGTTGGCCCTGCTTGATTGGTAATATCGATGAGGGTTTCTGTGTCACTTGCATGTTTCCACTAGGTTGGTAGTCTGTCACATGCCAGCTGATCCACTTCTGGCTACACTAAAACAAGGTTGTAGCGTAGCAAAAAGTGGATCAGACACCGTTTCCTAAAGTTTCATTGGCATACATAAAGGTCACTTCTTACTGACAATGGTTGTATTCACTGAAATTGAAGTGAAACAAGAGGTCCACAGGCCTTATCGAACAATTTTGGGCAGTTTTTGCCCCACCCCTGGGTTCCCAGGAGTCCTGAAATATACAATTTATGTCCCCCTTGTCCCAAAGATGCTTCATACCAAATTTAAAAAGAATTGGACTGGTAGTTATTAAGAGGAAGTTAAAGTGTTGAATTGTTAACGCACGACGACTGACGACAACCAATTGCAATAGGTCAACCAAGTTTACTCAGGTGACCTAAAAAAGGTAAATTAATCACACAGGAATCGGCATCCATATAAACGATATTACCAGTACCTACAAACTACACATTTTAAGAAAATCGGCCATTATACAAGATTCCCACAATCCTTCATTACGAAAAACAAATTTACCATCAACAAGGTGCACAGATAAAAAAAAACAAATCAAAGCGGTTGTTCAAATCGCAGAAAAAACAAGAGGTACTGTGAGCAATGCTCACTAAGAATACCCCCCGCTTACCCCAATCTCCCAAAGGGTGTTGGTAATAGGTATAAACTACCTCTTTTCTGAGTGTAAAAAACAAAAGGCATGACAAACCGAACCATATTGCTACTTCGATGTCCAGTGCGCGTGACCTTTGACCTTTTGACCCCAAAATCGATAGGGAACATTTTCATCCCATGGGTAGTCCATATGTATGATATGGTGACTGTAGGTGGAAAGGATAACGCTTTAGAGCCCGGAAACCATATTGCTACTTCGATGTCCAGTGCACTTGACCTTTGACCCCAAAATTGATAGGGAACATCTTCATCCCATGGGTAGTCCATATATATGATATGGTGACGGTAGGTGGAAAGGATAATGCTTTAGAGTCCGGAAACCATTGCGTCTACAGACGGACGGACGGACAGACAGACGGACAACCTGATTCCAGTATACCCCCCCACAACTTGTTGCGGGGGGTATAATTAGAGCAGATCTTGCCCAAGCGTGTTTGCCATGGTCCATCGATTTCAATACCTGACCTGGAAAATCACAATTCCAGTGTTCGAAATTAACCATAGACCGATAGACTGAGTCTATGTCAAATGACACCAGTCTATGCCAATTGTAATTGGGATAGACCAAATTGTCTATGCCGATTTTCTAGGTTTAAAGCAATAGAGTTATCCCAAAAGTCGACGTCTGATAAACGTTACGAGGAAAGGAGAACACTGTGATGGACATGGAAAGAAAATAAGCTTTCTAAGTACATTAGAAGCAAATAACAATGTTTTAAATTTGTGTTATTTTTTGTTCAATGTTTCTGTCTATGCTGATTCAATGAGGTCTATGTCATCTTGTCTTGGTCTATACCAAGATTTAAACAAATTTCGAACACTGCAATTCACAGACAATCAATACACAGTATTCAGAATTTTTTCATAACAAACTCCCAAGTTGTTGAAAATGTTCTTAATTTATTTTTCATGACATATTAATTTTTACAAATTGCAGTTGATGGAACTTTTCTCTCACTACATATAGGGATTGAAAAAAAAGTTTTGGAAAACTGCTCTCACAACAGATTTCATAGTAAAGAAAACACAAATATATATATATAAAAGATTCTGTGTCACAGACACACAGAGCCCACTTGTCAGAGCTGTTTACTTCTTCACTAACATGTTTACTAACATCTTGTTTGTTTACTCAGGGGAAAACAATTTCTTTTGGAAAGGTGGTAAATAACAAAATAATTTTACTAGCACTTCCACGGATTTAATGACTATATATCATCATCTAAAAGTATAAAGGATTACAAACGCACTACTATTGCAATCTCAACACATGTATCAAAACCCAGTCAATTCTCTTCCACAAAAATAAATAGGACACATTTTTAAACATTAACTGGCTGCCATCATCAGTCCAGAAATCCCAGATAGTATGACAAAAATGTTAAAAACTTGAAACTATGTGTATTAATATAGGTTTAACAGTGTTCAGTCATTTAGTAAATACAAGACTTCACTTTACTTTGTCAAATATGTGTAGGTCCCATCAAACCAGCTCTATGTATACTGTACTTGTAATACACAATACTCGTTTACTAACAAAGGCACACAAGGTACTGCTCAGGCTTACAAATAGACATCTCAAACATGCACCTCCTCAACGGAGAGGATTCCAGTCTAACACAGCACCGCCATACATTGATCTTCACTCAGTTAACTTAAATTCGAAGTACAAATGTATTGTATCTTTCTCCTCTCATTCCCTATACATTCTCTACTCTAAAATCCCATCATATCATCTTTCACGATGTTTTCGACAGTGTTACAAACTGAATCCTCCTTGGCTGTCCTGATGGGGTGCCTTTGGACCCCGACATAGTTTTACTTCCTGGAGTCGTGGTAACAGAATTCTGTCCGGTAGATTCTTCTTTGCTCACTGCAGAGGGTGCAGTCTGACCCTCAGAGGGGTTAGTAGCACCAGCTGATTTGTCCTTCGTGTCACCGTTTCCTGAGCTTCCTTGGTTTTGTGCCGTTACTTTCGGCGAGGTAGCATCATTTGTGGTCTCCAATACCAAGACGAGATCTCCACTGCTGGTGTCCGTGTCCATAACAACCGGCTCTTCAGACTGAAAGCAAATAAATACTTTGTGATTAAACTGGGTCAAATATTCATGATTGCTACCAGAACAGGTCATCTGCTCTCCATAATATCAACTACACCTGTACCATGGCTTACTGTGGAATTATTCAAATTTGTGTGTGTCAATTGTGGAAGTTTTACAGTTTTGTTGAGGTGTAAATAGTGATGTACCGATTGTCGCCGACTTTCGAGTGTCGGTCACTATAACTGAAACGATGTGAATAATCAATTGTCATTTTGAAATCGAAAATAGCCGACGACGGTAATATTTTTAATACGAATATTCCTGCCGCAACTTATCTAAAATCAAAAATGGCTGACGAAGCTGAATCATCCGATTAGATTGAATGATAATAATGATTGAATATTGTTTAATGTCCCTCATGAGAATCTTTCACTCATATGGAGACGTCACCATTGCTGGTAAAGGCCTGCAAAATTTAGGCCTATGCTCGAAGCTTACAGTCTTCGAACACTTCGAACAGGGAGGGATCTTTATCGTGCCACACCTGTTGTGACACGGGGCCTCAGATTTTGCCTCTTACAACATGCAAGGGGTAATGAGGCTCTATTCTAACCCGGATCCCATAAGAACAAAAGTCGAGAGATCTATCCCTATCCCGGGAAAATAAAATCGAAAGTATGGGATTATTTACTTCAAATTTCTAATTATGATTTTAGACGTCTCCATATGAGTGAAAAATTTGTGAGAGAGATGTTACGCAAGATACAATCAATCTAATGATTTTATTCTAATTAACTTAATATCTAGGGTAAAAAAATAAAGTAAATTTAATATATCTATGCCTTAAATTTGAAATCATTAAAATTCGATTATTTTTCGATTAATCAATCGAAAAGGTGCATCCGATTAATCCGATTGATTAATTTCCCCCCCCAATTGCCCATCACTAGGTGTAAACTCATGGATACGGTTTCCATACAATGAAACATTAAATAGATTGTATATTTCATTGTGGTTTGAAATTCTTGGGATACGGGTATCCCCAAAACTCGAGTCCTCCTGAACTCTTCGTTTCACATCTCTGTGAAGAACACTCTACCTGCCTGTAATACTGATTTTTTGACTACTGATACTCTCAAAGAGGTTTTTTCAGACTGTTCAGTTTCTCTTTCATCTTCATATCAAGAATTTTCCACACTATGTTAAAGTTATATTAACTTTTTTGCAGGATGAAATAAATTTTGTGTTTTATCCTGCACATCTGACCTTTGAACTGACAGAGGAGGGCGTGGGACTGGATTTGACTGAGGATGTCTTCTCATCTTTGACCTCTGAACTGTCTGCCACTTTTGCTTCTGTATACGGCTCCCCAAGTTCAGTTTCCCCAAACCAGATAAACGTACAGTAACCGTCCGTGGAACTAACAAGGAGAATCCTGCCATCTGGACTCCTACATAGAAAATAAATCTGTATCTTACATGTACAGTAAAAAAAATACACTGACTGGACCTCTACATAGAAATTCAGTGAGTGAAAAATAAATTTGTATCAGAAACTTACCAGGCTAAGTCACTCAGCTGATGATAGTGTATGTAACTAATATTCAGAAACTTACCAGGCTAAGTCACTCAGCTGAAGACAATGTATATTACTAATATTCAGAAACTTACCAGGCTAAGTCACTCAGCTGATGGTGGTGTATATTACTAATATTCAGAAACTTACCAGGCTAAGTCACTCAGCTGATGATAGTGTATGTTACTAATATATGCAAACGGAGACTGCTGCTGGGTGTCGTACAACAAAACAGAGTCCTCTGTTCCTACAGCAAACACCATTCTGTACGGCAGCCTGAAATCATACAGCACAAAAATCTACAGATGTGAGCACCATTCTGTACGGCAGTATGAAATCATACAGCACAACAATCTATAGATGTGAGCACCATTCTGTACGACAGTATGAAATCATACAGCACAACAATCTATAGATGTGAGCACCATTCTGAAACATAATTCCTTCTCCATACCTAGTATGTGTTAAAACATGAATATCTATGTATCTGTTTCTGAACAAAAACGCAATAAATCTTTCTGTATAACAGCAAAAGGTACACCAATTACTCACCAAATATCAGTCACATACATCTTTTAACAAATAAAATTTCTTCAAAATCCCGATATCAATAAATAATAAATCTACGTTAAATAATATGTAACTGTTATCATACATGAAAAAAAAAGTTAATCCTAAATACTCACGCAAACATAGACGAGCACTTTTCCCACTCCTTTTTGTTATTATTTGAAAGATCTATAAGACAAGATTTCAAAACTCAATGCAAGTAGATATTTTGCAATTTATACTTCAACATATAACATATGCATAAGTGGTATACCATAGAAACGATATTCGGCCTTTATTTAAAGATTTTGCAATATATTCACATCTAAAACTTTGATCCCTATAGTGGCCCCAAAATATCCCAAGGGACCATGATGTTAACAAACTTGAATCTGCACTGTGTCTGGCAGCTTTCATGTTAATCTTAGCTCTTTTGGCTCAGTGGTTCTTGAGAAGAAGATTTTTAAAGATTTTCCCTATACATTTATATGTGAAACTTTGATTTCCTATTGTAGCCACACCCTATCGCTGGGGGCTATGATTTTCACAAACTTGATTTGAATCTTCACTAAGTCAAAAAGTTTTTATGTAAATTTTTCTGGCCCAGTGGTTCTTGAGATTTTACCCAGTGATCGCAAAATGTTGAAATGTTTTACAGGACATTCGGTCTGGTAACCACAGGAACATCACCGGACCGAATCACATTTTACCAGACCAAAATAAAGTAGTATTATTGTCATTGGATTTTCGTTTTAAAGGTTTACCGGGGACTGCATTACTGTTCCATTTTATTGGAACATGTTGCCATTTTCGTATGTTTTTTTCTATAAACGGAACTGGAAGTCGAAATGTAGTTTCCGAAACCGTTGCCGCAAAGTCACCGGACATTCGGACCGGAAATATAACAACGTTTACCGGACCGAGAGTCAAATTACCGGACACGTCCGTCGGTCCAACGACATTTCGCTTTTCACTGTTTACCTGTATATTTGCATGTAAAATTTTGATCCCTTTAAGCTCAGGTAAGCTAAAAAAAATCCATATAACGCAATCTCAGAAAAATGGACAGTGCCATAACATGTTATGAGCCGTTCCTAGCAAAAAAGGGTCCTTAAGTTGTTAAGTGCTATTGTTATCAACTAGTGAGAAGAATCCCTCAAAATATTAGAACAATGTGATTGTTGTTTTAAAATATATTAGTCAATCAAAGATGACAACTAATTGGTGATTGGTATTTCATTATAGCGTTTTTTAAAAAGTGCACCGCCACGGCACATGATACGCCCGTCACATATTGATAACAGTATAGATTGTACCCATTAAAACATTTTTTTTTATATCACCTTAATTAAATGTCACAGTGACCTTAAAGTAGGATGCGACACACCTTCTACCTAAGATGCATTAGTTGACCAATTTTGGTGATTCTAGGTCTAATAGTTTTCAAGTTATGAGCCGGACAAGTTTTTGCCATATATGGCCACATCTTCTTAATGAAAAGTCACAGTGACCTGGTTTTAATGTGCGACACACCTTCTACCCAGGATGTATCTACAGACAAAGTTTGATGATTCTAGGCCTTGTAGTATTTAAGTTACGGGTCGGACACGAAAAAGCTAACAGACGGACGGACATGAACACCATACCATAATACGTCCCGTCTTAAGACGGGCGTATAAAAAAACATTGTTAGATAAGATAAGGGTCTTTTTTGCTGAAACGATACGCCCCGGGCAGACAGACAGTAAAGTAGAGATTGATTGATTGAATATTGTTTAACGTCCCTCTTGAGAATATTTCACTCATATGGAGACGTCACCACTGCCGGTGAAGGGCTGCAAAATTTAGGCCTATGCGCGGCGTTTATGGCCATTAAGCAGGGAGGGATCTTAATTGTGCCACACCTGCTGCGACACAGGGCATCGGTTTTTGCGGTCTCATACAAAGGACCGCCCCATTTAGTCGCCTCTTACGACAAGAAAGGGGTACTGAGGACCTATTCTAACCCGGATCCCCACGGGATTGTAAAGTAGAGAAGAATCAGTAACGTGGAATGTTCACCATGTGAAACACGAGTTTCCGTACTGATCAAATTTCTTCCATGTTCACCCCCTCCCCCTTCATCCAAACTGATCATCTACAAGGTGTCCCAAAATACAAACATGTTCTTTCATAACGATCACAACAGAAAAACCTAAATCAAAACATTTTAACACAAAAGTATGGCCATAACAAAGCATGGTGATTACATAGCCCTAATTTGGAAACAATTAGTTTCTAATAATTAACTATTTTAAAAACCTCAATTCACCGACGAAGTTGGGATGGTTCACTGAGAAACTCTTGTGAACGCCACACTTCATATCCCAGGGAATTTTCAAAATGGTAATAAATTTCTTGTATGGTAATTAATTTCTTGTATGGTAATTAATTTCTTGTATATAGTGTGCATCACAATATCACACATCAGCCACTGAAAATTCTACTGTGATTATCCTCTCCACCCTAAGTAATTAATCTTAAGTAATTAATCAACAGTACCTGGTGAGTCGACATTCTTTTGATTAAGTCTGAAGTAGCATGGACAACATCTGACACATATTGTGATTTTTTGTGGACTAGGCAGGTAAGCTGCAGGTCTGAAATGCAAAGCAAAATATCTCAAAATCACTTATTCTAAGACAAGTAAGCTAACCTCCTGTAAAAATGTGTCGTTGCAATACATAGAGTACCTGTGCTATTGCCATACAGTATTATTGATTACGAGACACAAATTGGAAAGTGAAACTAGTTGAATTTAATATAATTATGATTAATCATCAACATATATTAGAGTGTTAGTGTTAAATTACTTTTGCATGTAGGTTGGTAAAATTTGTAAGTGGAGTCAATGCAGAGAGAGAGAGAGAGAGAGAGAGAGAGAGAGAGAGAGAGAGAGAGAGAGAAAAGAGAGAGAGAGAGAGAGAAAGGGTCATGAAAACAAGACATAATGTCCATCACAATTTGTAAGGCCAGTAATGTGTCATTCTCATTTCGTATGGTACTCAATCAAAGCTAAAGAACACTAGCCTCCCCTTCCCCCCAAAGTCTTACTTATTCAGACAATGGCGAGGTAGGAGATAAGTAGAATTGATAATTTTATTCTCCCCCATTTCCAAACATCCCGCTGGCACTATGAGAATTTCTCCATCGGGGGAGAAACACAGGCGTCGGAAAAATGACCTCATGGTATCGTCATGGAACATGCGGAAAGACTTGGGCTTCGTCTCCGAGGTGCCCTCCGAGTTCTTAGGAGGAGGAAGAGACATCTTGGATACATTGTAGATACAGTTTTTGGTCGACATATTGAATATCCTACAGGACCTGTTAAGGAAAAGTTGGTCATATGATTTAGTTCAATCATTTTTGACAGCAGCACCTTATAAAATTCTGGATGCAATTCCAAGAGAATCTTTAGCTGGTTGGAGGAGTGAAACTGATTGGCCAGGAACTAGATTTGTTGGAATGGAAATCAAGAATGGGAAAAATCACAGTGGTGTCACTACACACAGCAAGAAGTACAATAACACTTTGTATCTAAAATTTTCACTCCACTAAGGTAAATTGATTTTTTAAATTTTTATTCTGTTACTGTGTAAATGATTCAGTTATTCAATTTGATTTTAAATATTGGCCATTAAGAATTTCCTAAACATGGATGGGCTTGGATTTCTCAAGAGAAAAAAAAATCCTGAACATTTAAGTTTTCTTTTATTTGAGCAGAAAAAAATTGAGTATAATCTTAGGCTGAAGTCCAAATTTTGACAAGAGTTTATTTGGAGAAATCCAGTCCAGCCTAAGAACCATATAGTTAATTTTATATGAACTTACCTATCTGTGCTCATTGTCGCAATGTATTCGTTCAGCGGGTCCATGGCTACTCCCTGAACAAAACTTCTGTGCTCATTAAACAATGCAAGTCTTTGTTCTACAATAGACATTTTCAAATCTGAAGGTTAATGCACATCTCAGTAAATGTTAAGTTAAACAAAATCTGCTTGTGAAATCTGACGGTTGTCACTATGGTACAAGCTGGTAATGGATTTTTTTTTTTTAAAAACCAAGGTAAAGCGTGAATAATTAAAAAGTCTCACAAAATCTAATTGTCTGCAGTAGTAAGTAATGCTTAACCATGGGTGTGCTTGATTTGTCTTAGTCAGTAATGCTTAACCATGGGTGTGCTTGATTTGTCTTTGTAAGTAATGCTTAACCATGGGTGTGCTTGATTTGTCTTAGTAAGTAATGCTTAACCATGGGTGTGCTTGATTTGTCTACATCCTGGTGTAGATGATTTACACTCGATGATCAAGTGCAGTTTGGTTGATTGATTGATGTTTTCCGCCACACTCAACAATTTTTCAGTTATCTGGTGGTGCCCGGTTTTTTATTGGTGGAAGAGAGAACCCAGACACAATGTACAAGGAAAGAGACCACCAACCTTCCGAAAGTAAACTGGGAAACTTTCTCACTTACCGGCGCGAGCGGGATAGGTGTAGCGTTGTGTATTCAATGTGGACGTTCAGCACCCGAGGAGATCCTTTTTGGAGAATTAACGATTTTGATGCAAATAAAGTACAGAATAAATCATTTCTTGAATTTAGTTTCTTTTTTTCCCCCCACAAAGATGAATTTTAATATGCATCAGGAAATGTCTACAAACATCTCAACTGAAAAAAATACCAGATGATACTCTAAAATGTTTGTTGATTTTTTTGGTACTGAACTTGTTTTTTTAATGACTGTGCGATATATTTATCATTTTTATTTTCTTGAAAATACATTCTAAACTTCTTGTAAATGACTACGTACGGTACACAGGAATTATCCTCTAATATACATTGCAATGAACAAAATAAGGAGAGAAAAATCTGCAAATTTTCCATTTTCAGCCATATTGATTTTTCAGTGCTTTTACCAACACATGCCCTAGACAAGGTGTAGATGGTGTACACACCTTTGCACTTGATTTCAGAAAGGTGTACACCCTTAGTGGTCGATGTAGACAAATCAAGCATGTCCCCAATGGTTAAAAAATCTATTGAAAACATATTTGCAGCAGTAAAAGTGAAAAGCGACTATCTTATTCAGTGTAGAAACTAGTCCCACCTTTGACAATATCCCATACAATGGCGGTATTGTCCATCGACCCCGACACTATCTTCTTGCCATCTGACGACCAGGACAAATCGTACACTTCTGCTAAGTGACCCCTGTTATTAAGAAAAAGTGCACAAATAGTTATCAAACATTAATAACATAAATATGGGAAATAATATTTAGACACATTAAAAACAAGAGGACCATGGACAACATCGGTCATCCAATCACATTGGCCCATATTTAAAGATTTCCCCATTAAATTTGTATGTAAAACTTTGATCCCTAATGTGGTCCCAACCTACTCCATAGAGGGGGGGGGGGGGGGGGGGGGGGGGGGGGGGGGGTGTTAGATGATTTTTACAAACTTGAATCTGCACTACGTCAAGAAACTGCCATGTATGCAGTGAAAAAAATCTATTTTCCTACAATGACCATTAAAATTTTCTTATCTATAACTGTCAATGACATTTTTCATCAATTTCATTCACCTACAATAATTCAACTTGTATGGCATAATTAATTCACAGTTACACTAGGGAAAGAGGGAAAACTATTCTAAAGAAGTAAAAACTTAGCTATTCACCAATTGACAGAATGAGATCTAATTAAAATTACTGGTTGATACGCATATTAGAGTCTAAAAAAAAGTTTTTCATATGGACAAGTGAATATTTGAGTTTACTTTGGGCAAGTGAGATAAAAAGTTAATGCCTGTCCCACCGAGGTATATATGTTTGTTCAAGCTATTAATCCAGGCTTATCTGAATGAATACATGTCAGATCCATATGATACCTGAGTAATTACATGTCAGATCCATGTGATACCTGAAAATTTTGCAGGTGACCCAAGTTTCTTTATTATCCTCATCTTCCTCTTGAAATAGATTTCCAGGATTTGCAACGGCATCACTCAGCTTCCATATTATCACGACTTCATCTGAAGAAATGATGTAAGTATACCATGAGTATTTATAAAACATATTATCACGACTTCATCTGAAGAAATGATGTATGTATACCATAAGTATTTATAAAACATATTATCACCACTTCATCTGAAGAAATGATGTATGTATACCATAAGTATTTATAAAACATATTATCACCACTTCATCTGAAGAAATGATGTATGTATACCATAAGTATTTATAAAACATATTATCACCACTTCATCTGAAGAAATGAGTATTTATAACATGAGTATTTCGTACAATATAAATAAAATATTAAAAATGTGCATGTTTAGAATACCCGAGAAGAAATCCTTTCACACTGACTAAACTTGACCTATGGTTGTGTCAAACCTAAGATGTAAAGAGAATCACAGGTCTTTTGGATATCATATTGGATTTGTTATGGCCCAGTTGTTCTTGAGAAAATTCAAAAACTTTTCCTCTCAGATTTGACACTTATACAATTGAGATGTTATTCTAAGTTTGATACAATTTATGTAGAAATAGAATTATGGCATCACAAATATTCCAAAAAGAAAAAGCCATTTTTCCATTGAAGAAAACATCAAGCACAGGCTTATGCAAACTTTCTTTTCACCATAAATTTATCTTTCCAGCATGATCGTATTTATTTGTCTGTCCAAAGCTTGTGCTGTATGCTTTCTGAAAGGAAAACATTCACTAAAATGGACATGGTAACAGAATTCACCACATCAAATGCTACATATGTACAGACCTGGATTTCTCGAAAAGAACTTAAATCGAAACTTGAACTTAAGTCCAAGATTTTACTCAAATTTTGACTGCTCAAATAGAAGAAAACTTAAGTTTGAGGGTTTTCCCCCCGGAGAAATTTAAGCCTGAACAACTGTAAAAATTAAACACAAACAAGAGGTACTGTGAGCAATGCTCACTAAGAATACCCCCCGCTTACCCCAATCTCCCAAAGGGTGTTGGTAATAGGTATAAACTACCTCTTTTCTGAGTGTAAGAAACAAATGGCATGACAAACCGAACCATATTGCTACTTCGATGTCCAGTACGCGTGACCTTTGACCTTTTGACCCCAAAATCGATAGGGAACATCTTCATCCCATGGGTAGTCCATATGTATGATATGGTGACTGTAGGTGAAAAGGATAACGCTTTAGAGCCCAGAAACCATATTGCTACTTCGATGTCCAGTGCGCTTGACCTTTGACCTCAAAATCAATAGGGAACATCTTCATCCCATGGGCAGTCCATATGTATGATATGGTGACTGTAGGTGGAAAGGATAATGCTTTAGAGCCCGGAAACCATATTGCTACTTCGATGTCCAGTGCGCTTGACCTTTGACCTTTTGACCCCAAAATCGATAGGGAACATCTTCATCCCATGGGTAGTCCATATGTATGATATGGTGACGGTAGGAGGAAAGGATACCGCTTTAGAGCCCGGAAACCATATTGCTACTTCGATGTCCAGTGCACTTGACCTTTGGACCCCAAAATCGATAGGGAACATCTTCATCCCATGGGTAGTCCATATGTATGATATGGTGACGGTAGGTGGAAAGGATAATGCTTTAGAGTCCGGAAACCATTGCGTCTACAGACGGACGGACGGATGGACAGACAGACGGACAACCCGATTCCAGTATACCCCCCCCCCCCTTACAACTTGTTGCGGGGGGTATAAATATGCAAGATGATTTCTGTTAGGAAATTATATAAAATCTAGTTTTCCTATAAATCGTTCAAATTTTGAGTATTATGAGAAATTGTTATCAAACAGTGACACACATACATGTCGTCGATAGTCCTATGCAATAATTAACAAGAGTTTCATTAAATACTTTACCATCTCCAGCTGTTGCCAAATGTTCTCCTAAAAAATCAAAAAATCCATGACAGATTTATTATAATAATATATATCATTCCTATGTCTAATTTTCAAATTCTTTTTTTTTACTTACACCTCCCCTTTCAAATCAACACTTTCTGAAAGATGACTAAAGATGCTTTTTTCATCAAAAATCATTCACAGGATTACGATTTACAGTAAAAGTGAAATTCACGCTCAAAAGATTAACAAAACAACTGAAACACACCATCAGGAGAAAATCGACAGACATTGACAGATTTTGAATGTCTCTTCAAGTTGGAGAGAAATTCCACACCACACTTTCCGTCCGTATCTACGGTCACTTTCCATATCTGTCAAAAGAGAGAAAAGTGTATATATTGTATACCGCACATACAATCACCATGAACAGTTTAAGCATGAAAATTGCAACAGTCACAGATAAAGCAAATCTAGGTATCCAACGACATGCCATGAAAAAAATGTTAAAGTTTTAAACATTGAAAATCTTAACTTAAATCAGATACGCACATCTTCATAATGTGCCATTATTGCTCTGTCTCAGTAATTTTGTATAAAAACCATTGGATTACCAAAGTTAGGTGGCCTTCAATTAACGCCTAACAAAGTCAATATGAAAGTAAACCATGTATCTTGATAAATCCTATCAAAAAATCTTTTCAATGATTTGAAAAAGCAGGGACATTAGAGATTAATTCATTGGTTGCCACTCCCCTCCAATACTTAAGTGCTCTTCCACGTAAGAATCATGCAAAATTGAATTTCCGCGGCACATCCAATGTTACGAAATTGGGCCAAACTTTTAGAAAAAAAATAGTTGGGTGCATAATATATGACAATCTGTTTATTTTCATTTTTTGTCACCCAGTATAATTTTTATTTAAAAAATCGAAAAGTTGTTACTGTGTACTAATTCATACAAAATGTCGGGAATACCAAACGGAAATTCTCAAAACAGCAACACTGAAATAAAGAGCCATTTACACATATCTCAAGGTAAAATCTTCAATCACCATTTTAAAACTTCAAAAGTGTGGAAAATTTTCATTCCAGTTTTATAAATAATAAAATAATCGCTGAATAATCGTGAGTTTTAGTTATCGTTCGTGGAAGTTTCATAAACACCGCTAGATGGCACACCGTAACTAAGAACGCTGGTGCGTGAAAATCGCGGCGATCCAAAAATTAAATAGAGCCTTGCAATGGGAAAGTGTAGTGTCGGTCATTTATATTATGAACACATTGAAACACCCACACCTGACATACATACACTGATCAATGCAGTGCCCCAAGAAATAGAAACAAATGAGTACATGTACAGTATAACAGCGGATCTAAATACAATCGAGATTACACGAGTCACCAACAACAACCACTGAGCTAAGCCAGAAAAGCGAAAGCTCAGTGATTGTTGTTTACATTGTAAACCTTTACAGAAAAATTTCCGACTCCTGTTATTGAACTATAAGTAGAATTCAATTTGATTTTGATAGAGTTTATGAATGGGATATATATGTTAAACAATTGTGCACCACACGCTTGCACTTCGCTAAATTGAAATCCTCATTTTGAATTAAGTTTCGTGATATAAAATTGTAACTTTCCGAAGGTTTTAACAAAATTAAATTAATTTTTTTTACCAAATAATTAATGAATGCATATTCATTTCTGTGCAAATGTTTAAAAATATAGCATAAACTTAATAGTAAGTAATTTGATTTAATTTAATTAATATAAAAACTAGTGATGAAATGATTGTCGCCGATGATCGATTGTCGGTCGTTCAGAGACCCACGATGCTACTAATCGATTATAAAATAAAAGTCGCCGACATCGTTGACCAAATAAAATCCGGAAATCACTTCAACTTTGTTCAAATTTTATTTTCTGTATGTCAAACCCGATCAAAAATAAGCAAAGAAAATGCCGGGAGATATGAAGGACGGTAACAACAATGACATTCAACAGTCAAAATAAAGGAGTCTATCTCTGATATCTTTGATACATTGATATTATAGATAAATTCCATTACTTGATATATTGGAATTCTGATTTATATACCAGTGAATAAATGAAACAAAGAAGAATTCAAATGTTGTTTCCATACATTTAATGATTCTGTTACAACTAATTTGAGGGGAAAACACTTAAATGCCAATTCCGATTATAATCGATTAGTAATCGAGTACATGTGTCCGATTATTGCCGATGATCGATTGTGGTTTTAGGTCCGATTGCCCATCACTAATAAAAACTCAGTAGCTAATTTTATATAAATATATGCACTAAGAAGGAAAGGTAACTCAAGGTGCAAGTCAATATAAAAAGGAAAGATAACTCACGCTACAGTGAAGTTTAAACAAATATATACCTGTTTACCTCATCAAAATGATTTTTTTTAATTATTATTATTATTTATTTACTCTCTCTCTCTCTCTCTCTCTCTCTCTCTCTCTCGTAAGAAACTTATCAATTTTTCAGATTTTTTTTTTGCCCATATATTAGAGTATTGCCACTATACAGGTGTGAACATTTAGAACAAAAGATAACCAATAGAATATTATACAAAAGTACACATAATTAAGTGACAACTTTAAATTGGTTTATGATGATGATAGTGATAAAATAAAATCGAACAATTTTACATACAGGTAACAACTGTACAACTACTATAAGCATACATGTATGACACCCTGTGTTTAAAATGTGTACTGTCAATTTACAAACCAGGTTTTTTTTTATACATTCCGTAACTAGATATGGAAATCATTATATATGAATAAAATGTTTAATTTCAATCATTTTTAAAACCCAGTGAACTTTGAAAATTCACATCAGCTGAACAATGGCAGGCCAATGTGACTCAAGTGAGTGATGTGGCTCATGGGCCTTTTGTTTAAATTAGGGTGGGGTTGTTGTTGCTGTTAAGGATCATTTGTAACTGTCCCGTTACAATTATAACTGCTTTCACAAGTATTTGAAATACATACATACCCTTTCTTTAGACAATGAGGGACAGTCAAGAGTCTTACTCCCAATCAGTATCACAGAATTCTAATTGGAGTGAAGACCGTGAGTTAGATTTAACGGATGTAAATCTGATCAGATTCTACAACTCACAACAAAAGGCACACCTAGTCCCCTTAGAAGCCAACTTCGACATAATGTGGCAGACATCCATTCCAGAACATTTCATTCCTCTTAAATTTTGAAAATACATAGATATTTTTGTTGCGGACACTACAGGTCACCATATATTACATATCTAATATATTGTCATTTATTTTAAAATCAATGTTGATGAATGTTTCTTGATCGACTAATTCATGTGCCATAGGATCAACTCTGGAAAATTAGATATCAAAAGTTGTAGAATGTGGGTTTTTTTTTTTTGAGATGGGAATTACCATATAACATTAATCATTAAATTTTTGTTGTTATACATTGTTATGCAGTTTCAAAAAATATTGATGGTATCACAGATGTTCATTCTATTAAACATGTTGTAAGGAATGATTTTATAGAGTAAATTTCATAAATTAAAGAATTTACTGAGGACTCTTATTTGTTTTCTCTCAGATTTTATATTGTTGCGGACACTACAAATATACTGAAGTATTTCTGATTGAATCCATATTTGATTTGAATGAAGTAAATTAAAAACCTTAAATTCTAACTTGTTTTCTATGTTAGTGAATGGTATAACATGATGGGAACATTTGTTAAAAAAAAGGGGGGGGAGAGGGGGCTAGAATGATACTTTTGGAAATGATACCTATATATCAATTATAAAGTGTGTACATACAAGTTTGAAGTGTCATCTTTCAAACTAACCATTTGTATTTTTAAATAAAGTTATCCAACTTTATCATCAAAATAACAGAATATTAGAGATGTTTTATTATATTCACTTATTTCAGAAATATTGTAATGAAATAAAAGTGAAATGATAATTAGTGCTGTTGTAGACACTGCAAATACTGTAGATAAATTTATGAACAAATCTTTTATTTATTTTTTTTCAAATTCAAACAAACTTGAACTTGGAACTAAATGTTGAATGCAAAATAATGTTTGCATATAAACAGTACTTAATTATCAAAAGAATGAAATAACTTGTCATTGGTACTGTTTGGGGATAAAATTGGCTCAGAAAGTATGACGCTAATTTTATCATTAGTTTCCCCAGGAGGAATCTACTTTCTGTATTTCGTGTGAACAGGAATGGTACTGGGGGGGATTTCAACCTCATCTTTCTCCTTGTCCATAGCTATGATCTGAAAATTATGTTTGTCACAAATAACAGTTCTTTCTCTGCCCTTTTTGGTTTTAATTCTTTCCTTTTTAAAGTTCTTTTCTTTCCAATATTTTGTGTTCACTTTTTCTTGCATTTCCTTTTCAATTTCAACCTTTTCTTTCTCTCAAGATTTCTTTCTGTCTGTATTTTTTTTTATTCATGTAATCTCTTTTTTCCAAGTGTGGCAAGAAATTGGGGATTGTTTTTTAATACCTCCCCCCTCTCTCTCTTTCTCCTTTTCCTTATTTTGTCTTTCTTTAGCTTCACTGGGTTTTTTTTTTAATTTCACCCTATTTCTTCCATCTTCTCCCTTGATTTCATTAACCTCTCTGGGCTGCTCATCTTAGTGGCTCATTGAAATCTTTTAGTCTATGGCACTTAAGAAAATTGGAATACATATCATTACTGTAGTGTCTGCAACATAATTAAATTGGAATATATTTAGATTTATCATTAAACAATTAAAACCTTGACATATATTTGTTTAATTAGTTTCCACTTCTTCAGTTTGAAATATGTGAAAATTGACTTGAAATATGTAACTTTAGACTGAAAATTGAAGGATTTTGAATATGTATACAATAGATGTTATGGGTGTAAATTCCGAGTTTGAACATATATTTTTACAGTATTTTAATCCATTACATGTTTAAATTAAATACTTGAATAGTTATCATAAAGATAAATCACAATACATTTTCTTGAAAAAATCTATGAAATCAAAAAGCCGTTGCGGACTCCACAAGGTTGCGGACTTTACAAAACACAATATATCTGCCAGAAAATTTAGCAATAATGAATTAGAGTCTGTTTCTTTGGTAGATACATTAGTAGCTGTATTGCCTCTTACCAGTAAGAGTATAGAAATATAAGTCATCAGGCATTCCAAAATATGCACATGTTGCGGACACTACAGAATTTTGGGACATTTTTATGCCAGTTAGAGAAAAATGCGCCATTTTTTCCAAGTTTTGAATAATCCACTCAACTTTTCTATAATGTTTCATTTAGTATTCAACTCATTTTTCAAAGCAAAACAAAAGTTGAAGTAATGAATTAACATGTAGTTTTTTTTACTTGTAAGTTTAAACATTGGAATTTTATAAAATTGCATAACGTACACGCATTTTCATATTTTTAAATATTATTTCGTTAATATTTTTTTCGATTTACATACAGTAAATTGCACGTAAAAGTGGAATAATTTCTCATTGATCTGGTTTTTATTACCAAAAGCCTCTTCTATAAATCTCTTTGAACAAAAACTTGAAAATAAAGCCATTTTTAGCTGCAACAGTATAACACACAAAATACCCCATATCTTCAGTAATACATCTTGAATATTATATTTAAATAGAATATGGGAGTGTTATATATCAATGGATTTGTTAAAGGTACCATTTGGTCAATATTTGGTCATATTTGTTATGGGTTTAATCATATATCTTGATGTAGAATGCGTTATAACATTAGCAAGTATGAATTATCACCAATACTGTGAAAATGGTGTTTAAAAAATCCCCTACCCTTAATGTAATACTTAATCTCTTTAGTGAAGTTTATCAACTGGCTCTCAATTCACATGGGCTGTGTAGAAAAGAAATCTTTGGGGGTGGGAACATTCTTTTTCCGAGGATAATTAATTCTAACCTCTACATATGACAAACCCATTCACTGTGATCTACTTCTCTAAAGAGATTAAAGAATACCCTGAATGTTGAAACTGAGCCCCTGTGGTAAAGAGATATAGGCCCTACCTTGTTTACATGGTGCTTCATATGAATATTAACCGATCGTTAGTGTTGATAAACCACACATCTTTACATGTAACAGTAACATGACCTCTTCATTAAAACTTACAAAGGTAAGCTTAAAAACAACTCCAATTCCAAATTGAAATTCGTCTGTACAACTCGTGGTGGAAACAAATGGGTTAGGTATAATGGGAATTTCAATCCCGACCTAAATTTCTCAGAAATTATTGTTTTACCTATTCAGTAGGATCATATATTATATTTCGATAGTTTAAGAAACAAAAATGAAAATACATTGATATAATCATTAACTAAATTAATCAAAGATGATATGTTAATGCACAATTATTATATTTCAATGATTTCAATATATCTCGTTTTTTTTCATTTTCCCGGAATTTTTCACCATTTTAAAGGAGGCATTTCTGGGGGGAAAATGAATTTTCCACACTTTTGAAAATGAAAATTGATTAAACAAAATCCCCTTTTCTCTTTTATAAATCTCATACGATTGTAAGTGTTTGCTGTTTTAAGAAAAGTAATTTTAAAAATTAGATGTTTTTTCAAGAAAACCATATTCATCAAATAAAATCAACCGTTGTCATGGAGACAAGTGAAATATTGTCACTATGGCAATGCATAAAGGAAAAGGGGACTTTATTTGCCATTGTATATTTTTATTGACCAAAATATATTGGTATTTTCCTCTCGGTATTGATTATACAATTTACAATTTATTGCCTATTTTTAGCTATTTTGTGTTGATTGTGGGGGTAATCTATTTTTAGTAACATATCTCTGCAGGTATGCATCAGATGAAAAAATTAGTACCACATATAGGGTTCTTATGTATAGTGGTAAAGTATATATAAGTATCAATTCAATCCCTGACGGTCGATGTGCCACCCTTTGCATGATTCTTACGTGGAACAGCACTTAATGACAACAGGGACTTTTTTTTTTTAGGGTCTGTAGGGGGCTGCAATAAGGCCCCATTCACAATGCTGAAAAGCCGGTATTTCACACAATTTTTGCTTTAAAATTCCCCAACAATGAAAATAAATCAAAGCAGGGTCACCTTATTGTTCATAAATCTTCACTGGCCCACAGATTACAATTTTTGCTTTAAAATTATTGAGTAAACCTAATTTTTCTAGCCACTGCTTTTTTAAAGACAAGTTTTGGCTTTATTGTTAATCAAAGTCAGAAGCAATCCAATTATTCCTTAATACGCTAGTTTGGTTTTCTCCCTACTTCTTTTATCCATAAAACATTTTTCCCAATTTCAAGCAAATGTCGACATTTTTCCCCAGTTGGAAAGCACCAGCCCTTGAAATGAAGACCTCAAAAAAAAAAAACAACCCTGAATGAACAAGGAAACGCGAGTATTACCCTGACATATTTGTCAACTCCAGCAGCAACGATTCTCGTCTTACCCTGACATATTTGTCAACTCCAGCAGTAACGATTCTTGTCTTACCCCGACATATTTGTCAACTCCAGCAGTAACGATTCTTGGCTTACCCTGACATATTTGTCAACTCCAGCAGTAACGATTCTTTGGATGCTGTGTTTTCCTGGTTGGAAGTCTGCGCTGTACACGGGGTCTCGTTCATGCCAGGATATTTCTGGAGTTGACACCTTCATATCCCCTGTCAAATAAGACACACAATACTAGATTACTTTTTGTGACATAAAAGAATGGTCATTCTCTACATGTATCCTGTCAAATAAGACACACAATACTAGATTACTTTTTGTGACATAAAAGAATGGTCATTCTCTACATGTATCCTGTCAAATAAGACACACAATACTAGATTACTTTTTGTGACATAAGGCCAAAATAAAAATATTGTTTGTTTCCCCTCGCCCGACCGAGTCTGAAAATTCACACCGACCCATAAGTTTTTATTATGCCATTCTGGTGAAGTTTTTTTTTTTAATTTTAAGAAAATTTCAAGGTCGTTTCTGGTGCAGATCAGTATTTTATAATGACAAAAATTTTCTATATCTTCTTTGGTTTCGATCCAAAATTAAAAAATAATAATACGAATACAGGAGGTGTTCTGGTCCGAAATCTAGAAATTTCGTCGCCTCCAGCTGGAGGCGGCATTCTCTGGCTGATTTCAAATACTTACAAGCTGAATTCAATTTTAAGCTCATAACTAATCAATAAAACGATTCTTCTTGTACTTACTAATATCGATTTTATGGGTTCTTTCATCACATAAACAGTCTATTGAAAATATTTTATCAAACTGTCGAGCTTTGTTTTGAGTCACGAGACTCGTTTGCTCAAATGGCAGTGAAAATTCGGTTGACTACAACTGTTGGTTTCTGTTTAATATCGATTTTTGGATTGATATTTTCTTTTAATCGATATTAATAAGTACAAGAATCATGATTGTTTCATTGATTAGTTACAAGTGAGTTTAACATTGAATTCGGCTCGCAATTCGGACTAGTGATCTGCAAGATCGAGATGGAGAAATGTTGTCTATACGAGAAGCGAGGAAACAAGAGAATTCGGGGCATCCAGTGTGCAAGTTGTGTTCTTCAGTAGGGGAAAGTGTTGATATTTCGGACGGATGCGATATTTTTGACAGTCAATCAGAAGCATTCTCAATTTAACTTATTTCTGAAATAATGCTATATTTACAAACTGGAAAACACCTAATTATATGCACATGTGTAACTCAGCTCTGATTGGTTGATGTCAGCATCCATTTTGTTTGATCGGCAAAATCAAGTCTCGTTGAAACGTTTTCTGGTAAACTAGATCTACCGATATCATTTAAAAATATAATCAAAATCACTATCATATACAAATTAAGATAATGTGCAAAAAACAAAAGCATAAAATGTCAGTGAACCATAAATAAAAGACAGCAACCGAGTTTACCAATTTTATAACACCATGTGTCCAAAACTAACACCATTGTCCATAGTTGCAACATTCTCCCTAACTTTATTTAAGTGTTAGTATGTGGCATAAATAGCAGAGAAAATTCTGATGAAACCCAATGTTCGTCAAATCAACCAATATGTATACATGTAGTCCAATGCCAAAGTTTAGTGGTTAGATAATGAGCATTTCCAAAATACATGAAGTACTGTCCGAAATATCGACACCTTCCCTAATTGCAAAACGTGGCAATCAAAGCAGAATTTACGCGAGAACTGACTATACGAGTTTGATGAGGAAACATGGATGATGTGCTTCACGACGTTTGGTATCGGGCATTGTTAATGGTTATGGGAATTTCATAATAAATAAAATTCTGCTAGCTAAAAAAAAAACTTTTTACCTACCTACCGACCTTCCTCTGAAATTTAGGGTCGGGAGAGGGGAAACAAACATATTTTTAAATGTGGCCTAAAAGACTGGTCATTCTCTACATGTATCCTGTCAAATAAGACACACAATACTAGATTACTTTTTGTGACATAAAAGAATGGTCATTCTCTACATGTCCCCTGTCAAATAAGACACACAATACTAGATTACTTTTTGTGACATAAAAGAATGGTCATTCTCTACATGTATCCTGTCAAATAAGACACACAATACTAGATTACTTTTTGTGACATAAAAGAATGGTCATTCTCTACATGTATCCTGTCAAATAAGACACGCAATACTAGATTACTTTTTGTGACATAAAAGACTGGTCATTCTCTACATGTATCCTGTCAAATAAGACACGCAATACTAGATTACTTTTTGAGACATAAAAGACTGGTCATTCTCTACATGTATCCTGTCAAATAAGACACACAATACTAGATTACTTTTTGTGACATAAAAGAATGGTCATTCTCTACATGTATCCTGGTCTCCATAATACCGTGTCATTAAAGACAGCAGAAACTGTATTTGCTAACACTTTTTTCTTCTTCTGAACAAAGTAGGAATGGTATACGGGACTTTCGAGATACGGATCCACTCTGACTTTTATCGCGCGTTGAACGTAATTTGTAGGGCATGTCACTTCCGGATTACAATAACAACTAAGTAAACAAGCATGGAATAATTCATTTACTATCAAATTCCTGCATTTAAATGCTATCTTTGAAAGTAAGGAATCACTACAACCATTTTATAGGAAAATGCATTTGATTAAATTATGTGAGTTTGGCGAGGGAAACAAAAAAGGGATTATCTTGAGGATGTCGGTAAAACTTCACGCCTTGTATCCAATGATACGCGTCTAAATACGCCTTTTCCCTTTCATCTAACTTACTCCCAGGTACTAAGCACCAATAGTGACTTGGATCGTCATCGTAGGACATCACTTAGCTCTTTACGGGCTGTCTGCTTGCGAAACACCATTTGTATCAATGTCAACTTTGCCCTACAATTGGTTATTATCATGTGACCGTGGTGTATAAACGTCAAATATAATCGGTCGTTCCAGCACATCCCGAAAGTTCCGTATTCGTTAACACCTTTCTTTTCCAGCTTTCATCGGGCAACACGTATTTTGATACGAACAGCATCTCTTCCTTTATCATCAGTGTGAGACAAACACTACTTTCTGAAACACATTGCTGCTAGGACATCATTGGTATATATATTAATTCATAATTCATTTACCGGACAATTGAATGAAACGCAGCTAGTGATGGGCAATCGGGAAAAAGAATTTAATTGATGATCGGATTAATCGGATGCACCTTTTCGATTGATTAATTGAAAAATAATCGAATTTTAATCATTTCAAATTTATGGCATAAATATATTAAATTTACTTTATTTTTTACCCTAAATATTAAATTAAACAAGAGGTACTGTGAGCAATGCTCACTAAGAATACCCCCCGCTTACCCCAATCTCCCAAAGGGTGTTGGTAATAGGTATAAACTACCTCTTTTCTGAGTGTAAAAAACAAATGGCATGACAAACCGAACCATATTGCTACTTCGATGTCCAGTGCGTGTGACCTTTGACCCCAAAATCGATAGGGAACATCTTCATTCCATGGGTAGTCCATATATATGATATGGTGACAGTAGGTGGAAAGGATAATGCTTTAGAGTCCGGAAACCATTGCGTCTACAGACGGACGGACAACCCGATTCCAGTATACCCCCCCCCCCCCCCCACAACTTGTTGCGGGGGGTATAATTAATTAGAATAAAATCATTAAAAATTTGAAGTTAATAACCCTATACTTTTGATTTTGTTTTCCCAGGATACATTTTGAAATTAGATCGTATGATCCGATCCTCTACTATAGTGATAGTGCAGATGAGCGGATCATAGGATCTAATTTTAATTAGATTGCCCTGGTTAGGGATAGATATCTCGACTTTTGTTGTAGTTCTTATGGGATTCGGGTTACAATAGAACCTCAGTACCCCTTGCTTGTTGAAAGAGGCAAAATCTGAGGCCCCGTGTCACAGCAGGTGTGGCGCAATAAAGATCCCTCCTTGCTCAAAGACTGTAAACGTCGAGCATAGGCCTAAATTTTGCAGCCTTTCACCGGCAATGAATGAAAGATTCTCAAGAGGGATGTTAAACAATATTCAATCTTGGTGGATGATTCAGCTTCGTCAGCCATTTTTTATTTTAGGTAAGTCGCGGCAGGAATATTCGTATCATTAAAAAAATACTGATGTCGATGATTTTCGATTTTCAAAATGGCTATTGATTATTCACATCATTTCAGTTATAGCGACCGACAATCGAGAGTCGACGATAATCGATACATCACTAAACGCAGCTGATCACAAAAAAGAATTTTTTACACGTTTCACATTGATTTTGAACTATGCCTGTTCTTCCACTAAGATTGCTTTAAGAAAGGTGACGCAATCCAATAAAACTATACAATACAAATATTTTTTTTCTTCTGTCATCCATATTAAAAAAAATTTGGAAAGTTTTTCTCAGAGTCTCGCTAGTTTGGTTTACATCCCTCTGATATTTTTTTTTCTTTAGAGATCTTCAAATGTACATGAAGTATCACAAATTTAGATTAATGCATGGCACTCTGGTCTGTAGCAGTGAGGGTTCTTTATCGTGCCAAATCCGCTGCAACATCGATTTATAATTTCTCATACAAAAGTCCCATCCTTAACTACATCTATAAGAAACAGGAAGGGTGAAAATTCAATGGACCAGACCAGGATTTGAACTCGCCTCCCCCCCCCCCCCCTCTAAATCTTTAGTCAGGTCCTCTACCAACAGAGCTCTCTGGCCACCAGCGATTGCCACATACATCTATCTAGAGTATCTGAAATATCCTATTACTAGCTCAAACTCAAGACCTTCCCATTTCAAAATGAATAGACAGGATTTTATCATATCCAACATTAAAACTATCATTGTTGATATCAGGGTTCGACACTCGTCAGAATTTGGACTCGCCATTTGGGCAACCTAGGCACTAATCTCAGGTTGCCCGAATGGGTTTCAGGTTGCCCAAACAAAAAGTATTTTAAATGTATAATTATTTTTTTAAAAATTGCAGTGGTGACGTCCTCATATAAGTGAAAAATTCTCGAGAGGGACGTAAAACAATATTTAATCAATCAATTGCATTAAGTTTCTATTCAATTTCAAACAGAATCTCAATAACTCTTTTTTTCACTCTCAACTATCTCCTTATAATCACTCATTCTCTCCAAAACTTTCCATGCTCTCTACCATTGCATTCTCTTCACTTCTCTGTAACTAACATTCATCTTTCTCAACTTCATTCGCACTACATTTCAAATGGACAATTTATGTATATCTATCATTTTAAATTTTTCCCCAGGCTGTAATTTACTCAATGTATGTTTGGTGTTCTTGTATGCCCTTAAATGTCTTAATAGACCCAAAATTGAAAAAAGGAACCAAACATTGTTTTCATTCTCAGATTTTTCACTTTGTTTCAACCAAAATTTCAACTACTGTTTCTGTCCTTGAAGTATACACTTGTCCTTGTCTTGTGTCTGGAATAGGTAGCTTATATATTTCGTTTTACAACTTAAAGACTGAACAATGTTGAGCCCTGAATAAAGTCTGAGATAACGCCGACAAAAAGAACAAAACATTTTCTCATCTTCGTAAATGAGCTACGGACGCCCCTAGGTAAACGAGGTCTTAAACGGCCCCTCTTTAAGGTTTCCTTTATAGTTTAACTTTTTCTAGATTGTTTATGCGTCTGTAACCATGTTTCTTTACGGTTTACCCCCAATAAGGTCGAATGCCTACATTGTTTAACCGGATGTTTTGCTCTTGCGTAATAAAATGCAAATCGAACATTTCCGGAATTCTGAAAGACGACTTCCGTTATCGCACCAGATCAAAATACTAACAATGTTTTACCGACTCGATTTATTTCTTTTCACATCATTTTGAATAGTATTAATTTTCTAAATGTATACAAATGTTAGTCACAATCCAAACTCCTCACCAGGTCATCATTTGGGCGAACTAGGTGAACAAACGGGTCGTCAAAAATCATTTCGGGGTGGAAATGACGATGTGACGAGCGTGAATGTCGAACCCTGCTGATACGATAAAAGTTAAAGCTTTCTCTAGTAAAGGGACATAAGCTCATTCAGAAGTTTAGGCAGCATAAAAATACTTTTCATTTTGAGTCAAGCTTAAAATTCTAGCGTATATATACTGTGGGTTTTACTTCTACCTCTGAATTTCGATCCTGATGTAAATCATTCACCCATTGTATTTGACCACGCCCACTTTATCTTTCAGCCAATAACTTTAATGACAGTTTCTATTGTTTAAATTACTGTATAAAGCCACACGCGAACAATTTGCCAAAGCCAGACAGCTGGCCTTGCTAGCTTCACTTCTCCTTCCAATCTTCCTATACTGGAATCACGTCTTGTTCGTCCGTTTTGTCGTGATACTTTACTCATTTTTACTTACTATATTAATATATTACCTTTGGGTTGGGGAAATTTCTTAATACTTTATAGGCCAAATTCTAGGCTTTAGTAGTTTGTATGTCAAGTTTACACTGGTAATAAATTCGTAAAGTGTTATTTATCTTATTTTCATTTCTATTGAGTTTATTTTCAGAGTTTCTTATCATGGTGTAGTTGGGTCGTTTCGAAGTTTCCACTATCAAATAAAAGAAAACAAACACAATGCAAAGTGCAGACTATCCAAATGCCAGACCTGCTACAATACAATTAAGACTTATATTCTAACATTGAAAAATAGTATGACTTTAGATTAACTTTAACATTGTTTAAGAGAATTATTTACTTCTGCCATTGCTTTACTATAAACAAAGAAAATCTATGTCAAAATTACAAGAAAACACTGACGTAAAATTCATAATTAACAATGGTGATTTTTATGTAGTGTAAAGCTAATTTTGTTATTTTGATAATAATCCGACAAGCATGACTTTAGCAGCTAGTTCGTAATTTCATTTTTGATTTGTGGATATTAAATGTATTTTTAAAAATTTGCAGGCTTCCCAATATTTTGACAGGAAAACTGCAATCTTCATAAACTGATATTAAAGTTAACTTGTGTATTCGTGTATTTCTATTGTATATATAAAATTGTAAATCTACAATACAAACAATAAAACCACTTCTGCCTGTTAAAAGTCGATCAGCTGATTCTTCCTACTCTCCTCAAAGATTAAATAACGAATATTATCTCCAGTCCTATGTATAAGTTGCTTAATACTGTCTTCTCTACAATTTTGAAACTCTAAATTGTGATATTATTTGAGATTTGTGAACAAAATGGACTACCTACCTGGCACTTCAGTGTTTACGACAATAAATATTGGCGGCAAAATTTTCTCTTGTTCAGTGTTAGACAGACGCTTGGATATTAAAAGAACCGACTGCCGCCGATATATCTAATTCCGGCTACTATATGATTTCTCTCTCTCTCTCTCTCTCTCTCTCTGTCTCTCTCTCTGTGACTTTGATACATTCAACATTTAGATATATTTTATTTTATATAATGCGTTTTCTTTGTTCAATGTCAAATTCCAATTTCTAGATGATGCTATTCCATGTTTTTCGGTTTTTTATTTTTATTTAGGGCGTCCGGGTACAAGCTCCGGTCAGCTCAGTATATTCCGTTACGTTACAACTCCCGGGTAGCGCAGAGGGAGCGCTCTCGTTTCAACTCGGCCATTTCCGTAACCGACAAATAATTATTATTTGTCGGTTACGGAAATGGCCGAGTTGTTACGATTGCTCTCGCTTCTCACCGCTGCGACCCGAGTTCGATCCCTGTGATCGGCAGTGGTTTTATGTGAGAGGGTATGGCGGTCAACCGCTCGGACACGTGGGTTTCATCCGGGTACTCCCAGAGACGTAGCTTCGTTAGGCTCAAGTAGGCACGTGCCTACACTTTTTTTCTTTATTTTCAAAACACAATTTTTGTCCATAAATGTGTAACGTATTAACGTTAACTTCTGGGATCGTACCTGGTCAATTCCAGGGTTTGGGGTATTCAACAATAACTAATTTAAACTAATTGGTATGATTTTAGTGGACTGCCAAAATATACAAATATGTCCTAACCTTATCTAGGTTAATTATCATCAAACAGAGAATCACTATATCAATCAGAGGCAAGCAACGATAAACTGGTAGTGCTAACTTGACAAAATGTAGATCTAGAGCCCAGTCGCCCTCGGATTACCCCATATACTGTAGGACGCCTTATTCAGGACGGACAGTATATGTGGTAGCCCTTCAACCACTGCACTCATTGTAGGATGCCTTATTCAGGACGGACAATGAGTACAACGGCCTGGACGACGGTCTGTTCAGCCAATGCGGACGACACCAAAAACGAATTATGGCTAGCCTCATTACTGGAGGTCAACCTCTTCGTGGCAGGCCAGACTTCTGATGGCCTTCCAAATTCACTCTCAAACTGTAAGAACAGGCGAGGAATTATTTACCATGAATACTTTATTAGTACCCATACTCTCGTCCTCTCAACTTGGCTGGGTCTTCTATCTGGATGACACTGACGACTGCGGAGTCTCGGTATTTATACACAAATGAGATCACGTGATGTAAAGTGACTAATTGAGAACTCCGCATGGTCGTACCTCAAATATCCGGAATCATTACAAATGTTTGCAAAATATAAGTTGTTCATATATATTTCTAGTATCTAAAATTGGATATAAAATTCTCATTTCGTCGGAGCTTTTCTTTTTATAATCTATTCTACATAATGGTTATATATTTTTTCTAAACTTTGGTGATCACAATGACTCGCTCTCGGACTTAACAGTTTAAATTTTCAAAAGTTATACAATATTTAATGTTTATTGCAATCATCTTGATGCTCAGAATAGTGCAAACGAGTCCTAATATTTCAAAATTTTCTCGGGGGTGACCCCCCACCCCCCAGCGAGAGGGGGCCACCCCTCCTGCACCTACCCCCTCGGCGCTTCGCGACTCGGTGAAACCTTGTTTTATCTTTCGTGCCTACACATCGAAATAGTCCTAGTTACGCCCCTGACTCCGGTTTCCTCCCACATAAATGACAGCCTAGGACAAACATCCGTGCATTAAAGGACCTCGCTGGAAATTTCATGGGTTATTCTTGGTACATGTAGTTATGTATGTATGCACGAATAAATATTTATTTCGTTGTTATAACTAAATCCTGTGCGAATATGCATTTAGTGACCTGCAAATGTGAATAATTATTTCTTTACGATTATTTTTCTCACTTCAAACAACTTCTTTGTGTTCTCACGTTGTCCTCATCGTTGTCAACCTCACAACATATATCTCACGATTCAGTAATGTTGTCAACCTCACAACATATATCTCACGATTCAGTAATGTTGTCAACCTCACAACATATATCTCACGATTCAGTAATGTTGTCAACCTCACAACATATATCTCACGATTCAGTAATGTTGTCAACCTCACAACATATATCTCACGATTCGGTAATGTTGTCAACCTCACAACATATATCTCACGATTCGGTAATGTTGTCAACCTCACAAAATATATCTCACGATTCGGTAATGTTGTCAACCTCACAACATATATCTCACGATTCAGTAATGTTGTCAACCTCACAACATATATCTCACGATTCAGTAATGTTGTCAACCTCACAAAATATATCTCACGATTCAGTAATGTTGTCAACCTCATAACATATATCTCACGATTCAGTAATGTTGTCAACCTCACAACATATATCTCACGATTCAGTAATGTTGTCAACCTCACAACATATATCTCACGATTCAGTAATGTTGTCAACCTCACAACATATATCTCACGATTCAGTAATGGTGCACTACAACTAGAAGTTTGTAAACAAAATAGAAAAGATGTTTTGTAGTTGTTTTGTAGTGCTTCATTTCACTAGTTTTTGTAGATTTTGTTAGCGTCATTTAGCTTTTGCTCGAACCTCCCCCTTTTCTCATTTGATAACCGGAAATGATGTCCATCAACCGGAAGTCCCTCTCACATAGGTCTGTTAACGCAAATAATTTGTCCGAATAACATTCCCCCACAGCGAAGCGAATTTCTATCAATTATTTAATTTCTCCATTTTATTTTTTAATATTCCCCATCACTGAAATGTTGTATGTTTAACTTTGTTTAATTTAAGTGGCCTGGCACATAAGATATAACTGTGCTACTGCTACAGTTTCCTGTCCTGTTTTCATAAAGTCACAACAAATACAAAAACCTGATAAATTGGTGATTGAATCTCCTGGATGACGGACAAATAAACAGGAAATCAGAGAACAGACCGCTTAACTATCCTGTCTGGTTAAGATGCCAAAGCTTTACCAGAAATTATGTCTAAGACGAAAGGCTATATAATGTCCTGAAAACTATGAAATTATGAAACTATACTCTATAAAATCCTAGCACTTTAACAGTCCAAACAGTTCACAATAGAGAAGTTCACGGTCACAAAATTATAACATAATTATACATTGTTAGACGTCTATAAATTGCCACACACGCGTCAGGGGAACGAATTAATAAAAGGTATTTGATATTTTTATTTCTATTAAACTTATGGCTCGGTACTGTTATAACAATATACACAGCTTTACACAGATAAGATCACCGATGATCTGAACGTTTGAACTGGTCAAGTGACTGTAACATGAAATGGCAGAGTGACGCGGTTGTTTGTAAACACCGAATTGAAATCAAATAATTTTGGTTAAAACAGGTGAAATGAGGTATGACATGTCATACAGTCTCATAACTGCATACGTGCGATGATTTAATGCTGTTTTTACAAAATGGAAGAAATATCGTAATTCGGACCATACAACTTTAACACAGATGCCTGGGAAAATGGTTTATATGGAAAGAAAGAGACCCAAGGGCCACATCGCTCACCTGTGTTACCTTGGCCCATATCTGAAGACTCATTTGCATGTAAAACCTTACTCCGTATTGTGGCCCCAACCTACCCCTGGAGGCCATGATTTTTACAAACTTAAATCTACACTACGTCAGGAAGCTTTCATGTAAATCTCAGCTCTTCTGGCTCATTGGTTCTTGAGATGATTTTGAAAGATTTTCTCTATTTATTCTCATGTAAAACTTTGATACCCTAGTGTGTCCCAAAGCTACCCCCGGGGCCCATGATTTGAACAAACTTGCATCTGCACTATGTCAGGAAGCTTTCATATGAATTTCAGCTCTTCTGGCGCATTGGTTCTTGAGAAGATGATTTTTAAAGATATTCTCTATTTATTCTGAGGTTTTTTTTCCGGATGGGGGTGGGGAGGGGGGTTGGAACAAAGTTCAAAGATACAAAGTTGATCTTCTGTATAGTACATTAAAATTTCAAACATAACTGAGTCGTTCAAGTGTTCCTGAACTTACAAACTACAGTAGTGAATATTCCGGGTTCAAATCCTGCAGGTTCTGTATATGTTTTCAGTACCATTGACAGTTTCCCTATATACACAACTTTATTCAATGTTCATCTTTTGCGCCCATGTTGTACATAGTCTGTTTATACGTCTATACGTGAACTGAATTAATATTCAAGTAATGAAAATACAAGACACGTCTTCCTTCTATGCTAGTATACGAACGCCACTGTTTTCCGTCAATTCACATTGTATAACTAGTATTAATGAAGGGTGAAGATAACGGACAGTGATGAATCTCATAACTCCTATAAGCAATACAAAACAAGATAGTTAGGCAAACACGGACCCCTGGACATACCAGAGGTGGGATCAGGTGCCTAGGAGGAGTAAGCATCTCCTGTCGACCGGTCGAATATCATTGCATGGATATTTCAAATATAACATGTCACTGATTTATGTTTTGGTTTCACTTGACAAAGCTTGTAAAACATTAGTTTATAAGGCTCATTATCACAACTGTATTTCGAACGTACTTGCTATTAATTCTCCGTTTGGTAATCGTACTGCCCTTTCAAAAGATGAAATTCTTCAAAAACATGCTTCAGTTTTAGACACATTTATCATCCTAGCCAATGAGAGCGATGAATCTAAGTTACCATACCTATACTGGATTCCTAAACTTCACAGTCTTTCCAAACATACATACATTGCTGGATCGACTAAATGTTATATCAAGGCCCTATCTTTGTTCCTCACGAAAATATTAACAGCTGCGAAGGAGAAACTTAGTGGGTGGAAGTGGTTCCGGGAACAATGACTCTCTTAGAGTCTTCAGTTCTTCTTCGTGCAAACTGTTATAAATATCCAACTCCTGAGTCCCATTGTTCACCACTATTCTGTCCTGGACAGAGTACAACTCCAGGTAACCCTCGACGGTATTCTTTGCAAACAGGATGCCTGGTTCTGTCAGAATGCTATCTCCGACTGTCTTAAACTGCATTTCCTCAATGGTAGCTGGTTCGCCACTGATGTCTTGGTATCCCCTCCCTCTACTCAGGCTCTCACCTCGTTTCCTATACCAAATCGCCGTTTTGGCATCTGGAGTGTGTTTCTACAAATCTTTGCGTATGTTATAACGTGATCGGGTGAATGCTATTCCTGAATGCTTTGGAGCATGAATTGTGCTCTCAGTCTTATATCATCGGTGTGTAGAGATAGGCATGAGAATAGAAATTGAAAATATAGCGAGAGGCGTGAGAATAGAATATAGCGATAGGCGTGAGAATAGAATATAGCGGTAGGCGTGAGAATAGAAATTGAGAATATAGCGGTAGGCGTGAGAATAGAAATTGAGAATATAGCGGTAGGCGTGAGAATAGAAATTGAGAATATAGCGGTAGGCGTGAGAATAGAAAATGAGAATATAGCAATAGGCGTGAGAATAGAAATTGAGAATATAGCGATAGGTGTGAGAATAGAAATTGAGAATATAGCGATAGGCGTGAGAATAGAAATTAAGAATATAGCGATAGGCGTGAAAATAGAAATTGAGAATATAGCGATAGGCGTGAGAATAGAATATAGCGATAGGCGTGAGAATAGAATATAGCGATAGGCGTGAGAATAGAAATTGAGAATATGGCGATAGGTATGAGAATAGAAACTGAGAATATAGCGATAGGCGTGAGAATAGAATATAGCGATAGGCGTGAGAATATAATATAGCGATAGGCGTGAGAATAGAAATTGAGAATATAGCGATAGGCGTGAGGATAGAATATAGCGATAGGCGTGAGAATAGAATATAGCGATAGGCGTGAGAATAGAAATTGAGAATATAGCGATAGGCGTGAGAATAGAAATTAAGAATATAGCGATTGGCGTGAGAATAGAAATTGAGAATATAGCGATAGGCATGAGAATAGAATATAGCGATAGGCGTGAGAATAGAAATTGAGAATATAGACATGAGAATAGAATATAGCGATAGGCGTGAGAATAGAATATAGCGATAGGCGTGAGAATAGAATATAGCAATAGGCGTGAGAATAGAAATTGAGAATATAGCAATAGGCGTGAGAATAGAAATTGAGAATATAGCGATAGGCGTGAGAATAGAAATTGAGAATATAGCGATAGGTGTGACAATAGAAATTGAGAATATAGCGATAGGCGTGAGAATAGAAATTGAGAATATAGCGATAGGCGTGAGAATAGAAATTGAGAATATAGGCATGAAAATAGAATATAGCGATAGGCGTGAGAATAGAATATATCGATAGGCGTGAGAATAGAAATTGAGAATATAGCGATAGGCGTGAGAAAAGAATATAGCAATAGGCGTGAGAATAGAAATTGAGAATATAGCGGTAGGCATGAGAATAGAAATTGAGAATATAGCGGTAGGTGTGAGAATAGAAATTGAGAATATAGCGATAGGTGTGAGAATAGAAATTGAGAATATAGCGGTAGGCGTGAGAATAGAAATTGAGAATATAGCGGTAGGCGTGAGAATAGAAATTGTGAATATAGCGGTAGGAGTGAGAATAGAAATTGAGAATATAGCGGTAGGAGTGAGAATAGAAATTGAGAATATAGCGGTAGGCATGAAAATAGAAATTGAGAATATAGCGATAGGCGTGAGAATAGAATATAGCAATAGGCGTGAGAATATAATATAGCAATAGGCGTGAGAATAGAAATTGAGAATATAGCGATAGGCGTGAGGATAGAATATAGCGATAGGCGTGAGAATAGAATATAGCGATAGGCGTGAGAATAGAAATTGAGAATATAGCGATAGGCGTGAGAATAGAATATAGCGATAGGCGTGAGAATATAATATAGCGATAGGCGTGAGAATAGAAATTGAGAATATAGCGATAGGCGTGAGGATAGAATATAGCAATAGGCGTGAGAATAGAATATAGCGATAGGCGTGAGAATAGAAATTGAGAATATAGCGATAGGCGTGAGAATAGAAATTAAGAATATAGCGATTGGCGTGAGAATAGAAATTGAGAATATAGCGATAAGCATGAGAATAGAATATAGCGATAGGCGTGAGAATAGAAATTGAGAATATAGCGATAGGCGTGAGAATAGAAATTAAGAATATAGCGATTGGCGTGAGAATAGAAATTGAGAATATAGCGATAGGCATGAGAATAGAATATAGCGATAGGCGTGAGAATAGAATATAGCGATAGGCGTGAGAATATAAATTGAGAATATAGCGATAGGCATGAGGATAGAAATTGAGAATATAGGCATGAAAATAGAATATAGCGATAGGCGTGAGAATAGAATATATCGATAGGCGTGAGAATAGAATATAGCAATAGGCGTGAGAATAGAATATAGCAATAGGCGTGAGAATAGAAATTGAGAATATAGCGATAGGCATGAGAATAGAAATTGAGAATATAGCGGTAGGCATGAGAATAGAAATTGAGAATATAGCGGTAGGTGTGAGAATAGAAATTGAGAATATAGCGATAGGTGTGAGAATAGACATTGAGAATATAGCGGTAGGCGTGAGAATAGAAATTGAGAATATAGCGGTAGGCGTGAGAATAGAAATTGAGAATATAGCGGTAGGCGTGAGAATAGAAATTGAGAATATAGCGGTAGGTGTGAGAATAGAAATTGAGAATATAGCGGTAGGCGTGAAAATAGAAATTGAGAATATAGCGATAGGCGTGAGAATAGAAATTGAGAATATAGCGGTAGGCGTGAAAATAGAAATTGAGAATATAGCGATAGGCGTGAGAATAGAAATTGAGAATATAGCGGTAGGCGTGAAAATAGAAATTGAGAATATAGCGATAGGCGTGAGAATAGAAATTGAGAATATAGGCATGAAAATAGAATATAGCACTAGGCGTGAGAATAGAATATAGCGATAGGCATGAGAATAGAATATAGCAATAGGCGTGAGAATAGAAATTGAGAATATAGTGATAGGCGTGAGAATAGAAATTGAGAATATAGTGATAGGCGTGAGAATAGAAATTGAGAATATAGCGATAGGTGTGAGAATAGAAATTGAGAATATAGCGATAGGCGTACGTGAGAATGGAAATTGAGAATATAGGCATGAAAATAGAATATAGCGATAGGCGTGAGAATAGAATATAGCGATAGGCGTGAGAATAGAATATAGAAATAGGCGTGAGAATAGAAATTGAGAATATAGCGATAGGCGTGAGAATAGAATATAGCAATAGGCGTGAGAATAGAATATAGCGATAGGCGTGAGGATAGAATATAGAAATAGGCGTGAGAATAGAAATTGAGAATATAGCGATAGGCGTGAGAATAGAAATTGAGAATATAGCAATAGGTGTGAGAATAGAAATTGAGAATATAGCGATAGGTGTGAAAATAGAAATTGAGAATATAGCGATAGGTGTGAGAATAGAAATTGAGAATATAGCGATAGGTGTGAGAATAGAAATTGAGAATATAGCGATAGGCGTGAGAATAGAAATTGAGAATATAGCGATAGGCGTGAGAATAGACATTGAGAATATAGCGGTAGGCGTGAGAATAGAAATTGAGAATATAGCGGTAGGCGTGAGAATAGAAATTGAGAATATAGCGGTAGGCGTGAGAATAGAAATTGAGAATATAGCGATAGGCATGAGAATAGAAATTGAGAATATAGCGATAGGCATGAGAATAGAAATTGAGATTATAGCGGTAGGTGGAGATGAAAGGGGAACAATGCGCATTGGTGAATTCATGTCAGCTTTAATATTTATGACCCCATGGATATGCTTAGATCCCTATTTAAAACCCATCATACCCCTGAGGATCATAATTTATACAAACTTAAATCTGCCATACCTGCTTGCACATTAACATAATCATGTCCTTGCTGTTACTGAGAAAATATTTTTTAAAGAATTTTCCAATATGTTTCTATATAAAACTTTGATCCTCTATTGTGGCCCAATCCTATTCCCTCGGATCACGCACTGTATGCTTGTATACCAATATTTTAAAAGTATTGTCCTATATATCCCCATGTAAAACTTGTATCTCTATTGTGGCCTCACTCTAACCTAGGGGGTCGTGATTTGAACAAACTTTATCCTTAACTACCTAGGAATGTTTGCATATTAATTAATACGAGTAATCACGACCACGTTGTCTTTGAGAAGAAGATTTAGAAAAAAAAATTATATTTCACCATGTAAAACTTTGATTCTCTATCTGGGCCCCACCCTACCCCTGGGGTTCATGATTAGAACAATCTTCACCTGGGAATGATTGCATTAATCAATACCAGTAATCATAGCACTGCTGTTATTGAGGATTTTCTTTAAAGATTATTTTCCTATATACATCTACACGTATTCCCATGCAAAACTTTAATCCCCGATTGTGCCCCCACTCTATCCCCGGGGATCATGATTTGAACAAAATGTTATCTGCACGACCCAGAGTTGCTTGTTAAAATATGAGTGGTCATGTCCTTCCGGTTATTGAGTAAAACGTATATTGCTATGTAGAATTCCAATCCCCTATTACTTGCATATCAATATGACTCATCAAGGTACTGTTGTTCTTGAGAAAAAAGATTTTGAAAGATTTGCTTTGTCTCCCCCATATAAAAACTGAGTCTCCTTTTGTGGCCCCTTCCTACTCCTGGGGAGGCCATGGTTTGAACAAATTTGTATCTACACTATATCAGGAAGCTTTCATGTAAATTTGAACTTCTCTGGTCCAGTCGTTCTACAGAAGATTTTTAAATGTCCCTGCTATTTATTTTTTCTTGATTATCTCCCCTTTGAAGGGATTATTGCCCTTCAGTTGAACACAGGTGAATCCACTTTACCCAAAGATCCGTATGACAAGTTTGGATGAAATTGGCCCAGTGGTTCTGGTAAAAAAATAGATGAAAATGTAAAGTTTACGAATATTACACAACTATCTACAGGTAGTACAGGTTAAAGTTGTGGCCGTGAGTGACTCATGTGACTTTAAAACAAAGATCACTAGGCCAAGAGTGTCTATTATTTAGTATTTCTACATTTATATTTTTATTTCTCTTGACACAGAAGAACACAAGGGGATCCCCCCGAAACACATTCTCCAGTAGAGTTGTCTACCCTTGTCCTGTAGAGGTGTTTGATTGCTACAAGCCTACATGTATCTCATAGACATCATAGTCCTCTTCTGAATGAAAGAGCGACAATGCGTAAACTATATTGCTAGGTGAAGATAACGAATAGCGATCAATCTCATAACTCCTATATGCAATAAAAATAGAGAGTTGGGCAGACACGGACCCCTGGATAAACCAGAGGTGGAATTAACATTAACGAACGAAATCCTTAAAAGCTGCGAGTTTTCGGGTTGCATGGGGCTTTAATTGATTTTTGAAGGTATGTTTGGACACAATTAGTATAGTAGGAAAATAGGTTAGAAAATTTTTGATATGAAATTTATGAGACGGCGATTTAAGAATATAGCGATATTTAAGACCTCAACTGTGCGCATTTTTTGTGCACCGTAAATCGAAGGTTTTACAAGGGGTGGATCTGTAGCACTCCGATGTGTCCCAATATTTTTTCAGACGAGTTTCAGTTCTGCAGCTAGTGCCTTGGAGGAGAAAGCATCTCCTGTCGACCGGTCACATCCGCCGTGAGCCCTATCTCTTGATCAGGTAAACTGAGTTATCCGTAGTCACAATCAGTGTGTCGAAACCGGCCTGACAATCGGTACACGTATGAGACACGTCAGACAGTATTTGACCTAATGATAGGTTGTATTAGCAAACTAGATCGTTATAACAACGATAGAATTTACGAAATGCTGACTTTAAACGAGATTGTTGAAACCCCGGATGTGGAATTTTCTACACTAGTTAATTTTGCAGCTAGCTTTTCTCACGCCCCTTTAACCCTCTTTTCCTAGGGGTCTGAACTTGATTACAAATGTTTAAATAAATATATAGAAAGTGTCTAGTATCAATAACTGATGAGAGTATAACTGACTCTATAAACACATAAAAACGGAAGTGGGGGTGTTCCTGAAAATCAAGGTCAGTGTTGTAGCACAGACCCCCTCCCCTTTCTCACCCTATAGAACGGGTTCATATTAAGCCGCTTTACTGAAAAAAATATATACTCAAATTCTCACTTAATAATAAAACCAACCACAATGTAAACGATACCCATAGATGTACAACGCCCAGGGGCGGATGTAGGATTTCAGTATAGGAGGGGAGCGTGGAATAATTCACAGAGGCAAGGGGTCTGGGGGCACCTTTAAGTCTCCAGTGAGTCCAGGGAAAAGCCCTGCTGGGGGGGGGGGGGGGGGGGGGGGGGGGGGCTAAGGGGTAAAGCCTCCGCGATTTTAAGTGCTTTAATAACAAAATCTAGTCCTTCATCTGAGCTGTACTTTTGGTACACATAGTTTTAGATTGATTGACTGATTGTATATACTGCTTAACGTTTTCACTCATACGGGGACGTCACCATTACCGGTGAAGGTCTGCAAAATTTAGGCCTATGCTCGGCGCTTATGGCCTTTGGGCAGGAACGGATCTTTATCGTGCAACACGGGGCCACAGTTTTTGTGGTCTCATCCGAAGGACCGCCCATTTAGCCACCTCTTCTGACAAGCAAGGGGTACTGAGGACCTATCATACCACGGATCCCCACGGAAATATAGTTTTAGACATTAGCGAGAAATGTGAAACTATACTCCATAAAGGAGTACATATTGAGGTTTCTCAGTTTAGTTACAACATAGGGTACATTCTCTTTCTTTAGAATAAAAGTACTAGACACACAGTGCGAATAGGAAAAACAGTCACCAAGACTAGTCAAATATATCTGATACATGTATAAACAACAGTCACCAAGACTAGTCAAATCTATTTGTATATACATGTAAGTCTATGAAGATGCATAATGGTCTACAGGGCTTCAGAATTAAGGATTGAACTAAACATATCAGGGGTCTCCCCCTTACGTAGGGGATATATTTCAATTATTGAAATTCCAAGGGTAATCTGTGTGTGCCTCTTAACGTTTTAAGCACATGTATTTCTTATCTCTGAAAACTTTAGGAGTTGGGGTTGGGGGTTGGGTTGGGTTGGGGGGGGGGGGGGGCTCCATCTAGCCAATTCCATGATTTTGTTTACTTGAATGTATTTTCTGGTACCACTGGTATATAGACAAGAAGACAAATTGTCAGTAAGTTTATTCAATCATACATATGTAGCTTAGATGGGGTGCTGTTTTGGCGCCATGTAAGAAAAGCTACGCTGGTTTTGTGTATTGCTGCCCCCCACCCCGGTATAAAATCAGACATTGACCCATTTTCTGTTGGGAGACACTATACTAAGCTGGTATTTACCCCAAATTAAAATTCAAGATGTACGAAATTCAGAAGGGGAAGATGTAACACACGTGTAATGTATTTAATCAATTTATTGTAACACACGCGCAATGTATTTAATCAATTTATTGTAACACACGGGTAATGTATTTAATCAATTTATTGTAACACACGTGTAATGTATTTCATCAATTTATTGTAACACACGTGTAATGTATTTCATCAATTTATTGTAACACACGTGTAATGTATTTCATCAATTTATTGTAACACACGTGTAATGTATTCAATCAATTTATTGTACCACACGTGTAATGTATTCAATCAATTTATTGTAACACACAGGTAATGTATTCAATGCACGTGTAATGTATTTCATCAATTTATTGTAACACACGTGTAGTGTATATAATCAATTTATTGTAACACACGTGTAGTGTATTTAATCAATTTATTGTAACACACGTGTAGTGTATTTAATCAATTTATTGTAACACACGTGTAATGTATTTAATCAATTTATTGTAACACACGTGTAATGTATCTAATCAATATATTGTAACACACGAGTAATGTATCTAATCAATTTATTGTAACACACGTGTAATGTATTTAATCAATTTATTGATGATTCATTTCAACCGTCCGATGTAACAGAAGTATTAGATACTGATTTCATGGATAATAAATACATATAATTTTATGGTACATATATACAGGCATTAAGCAACGTACGCAAGCAACATACGCAAGCAATTACATGTAGTACATAATAAAAAGGCATCAAGTATTATACACAAGTACACCTATTCATAATCAATGACTTAGACAATAGACTGTCACAGCCAACGTTTAATATTAATCTTGGATTTTATTCAGTATTTTCAGAAAGCTTCGAATATTTACAGAATATATGCATGTGAAACACTGTATTATTGTACACAAACAAATGGAAACTTAACGAGAGAGATGTGCGGCCAAACAATTTATAAATAGCATTATCTACAAAGATACTGGTAACCTATTGGGTTTTATACTCAGTACATCTACTGAAAAACTTAACATATTTCTCTACTATTCTATCAGGGACTATACAGAGTGTCTTCTGACATGTTTCTTTATCTCACACATCACTCTCTTGCACTCTTGCATTCTGAACACCCTGTCATACTCACCGCTACTATCACTGTACTTACACACCAGTCGCCTCGTCCTCTCTAGAACAGACACGCTCTCCCTGTCTAACACAGAGTCATACTCTCTATACCTCACCCTGATATTGACGTCCGCCCCCGCCCCCAGTAGGATTCCCACCTTCTCCATTATATCACAAACATAAATACCATACTCATCAATCAGTGTATACAACAGAGGTCTCACATCAGACTTATTGTCCTCATCATACAACTGTATCGACTGATTGACATCCAGACCCAGACACAACAGACGTCTCAGTACATCACAGTCTCTATCACTGATTGTCCTCCACAAATCTCCCTGACTATACACACACCACACCGATCTGTCTGTCACCACCACGTCATCCCTACTGTCTGTTTTAACTCCAGCATGTCTGATGTCCACCAGACAGTTAAATAGGTGTACATTTCCATTACATTGACCAGGAGTGATTTTATTTTGTTCCTGTATGAGATATTTCACTATATCTGGATTGTTCAGTATTAATGCATTATATACTGCTGACACATTGATATCAACAACCTGAGTAACCAAGTCAGCTCCATGTTCTACTAGATATTTCACTATTGATAAAGAACACCTTCTTACTGCAGCTGTCAGTGGTGTATTCCCCTCTCTATTCTGTAGATTGACATCAGCCCCCGCCTTCACAAGCTCCGCCACTATACTCACATGTCCTTTCTCACATGCAACTATCAGTGGTGTATTCCCGTCACCATCCTGTAGATTGACATCAGCCCCCACCTTCACCAGCTCCTCCACTATACTCACATGTCCTCTCTCACATGCAGCTATCAGTGGTGTATTCTCCCAACTATCCTGTAGATTGACATCAGCCCCTGCCTTCACCAGCTCCTTCACTATACTCACATGTCCTCCCTCACATGCAGCTATCAGTGGTGTATTCCCGTTATCATCCTGTAGATTGACATCAGCCCCTGCCTTCACCAGCTCCTCCATTATACTCACATGTCCTCGCTCACATGCAGCTCTCAGTGGTGTATTCTCCAGTATACCCTCTAGATTGACACCAGCCCCCGCCTTCATCAGCTCCTCCACTATACTTACATGTCCTCCCTCACATGCAGCTATCAGTGGCATATTCTTGTTATAATCCTGTAGATTGACATCAGCCCCCGCCTTCACCAGTTCCTCCAATATACTCACATGTCCTCTCTTACATGCAGCTATAAGTGGTGTATTCCTGTAATTACTCCGTAGATTGACATCAGCCCCTGCCTTCACCAGCTCCTCCAATATACTCACATGTCCTTTCTCACATGCAGCTATCAGTGCTGTATTCTCCCATCTATCCTGTAGATTGACATCAGCCGCCGCCTTCACCAGCTCCCCCACTATACTCACATGTCCTCCCTCACATGCAGCTATCAGTGGTGTATTCTCGTCACCATCCTGTAGATTGACATCAGCCCCCGCCTTCACCAGCTCCTCCACTATACGCACATGTCCTCTCTCACATGCAGCTATCAGTGCTGTATTCTCCCATCTATCCTGTAGATTGACATCAGCCCCAGCCTTCACCAGCTCCTCCACTATACTCACATGTCCTCTCTTACATGCAGCTATCAGTGCTGTATTCCTGACAACATTCTGTAGATTGACATCAGCCCCCGCCTTCACCAGCTCCTCCACTATACTCACATGTCCTCCCTCACATGCATCTATCAGTGGTGTATTCCAGTAATTACCCCGTAGATTGACATCAGCTCCTGCCTTCACCACCTCCTTCATTATACTCAAATGTCCTCCCTCACATGCAGCTATCAGTGGTGTATTCCCGTTATCATCCTGTAGATTGACACCAGCCCCCACCTTCACCAGCTCCTCCACTATACTCACATGTCCTCCCTTACATGCAGCTATCAGTGGTGTATTGCTGTACTTATTCTGTAGATTGACATCAGCCTCCGCCTTCACCAGCTCCTCCACTATACTCACATGTCCTCTCTTACATGCAGCTATCAGTGCTGTATTCTCCCATCTATCTTGTAGATTGACATCAGCCCCCGCCTTCACCAGCTCCTTCACTATACTCACATGTCCTCGCTCACATGCAACTATCAGTGGTATATTCCCGTCACCATCCTGTAGATTGACATCAGCCCCCGCCTTCACCAGATCCTCCACCATACTCACATGTCCTCTCTTAAATGCAGCTATCAGTGCTGTAATCTTCCATACATCCTGGAGATTGACATCAGCCCCCGCCTTCACCAGCTCCTTCACTATACTCACATGTCCTCTCTGACATGCAGCTATCAGTGCTGTATTATCCCATCTATCCTGTAGATTGACATCAGCCCCCGCCTTCACCAGCTCCGCCACTATACTGACATGTCCTCCCTCACATGCAGCTATCAGTGGTGTATTCTCGTCACCATCCCGTAGATTGACATCAGCCCCCGCCTTCACCAGCTCCTCCACTATACTCACATGTCCTCTCTCACATGCAGCTATCAGTGGTGTATTCCCGTCACAATCCTGTAGATTGACATCAGCCCCTGCCTTCACCAGCTCCTTCACTATACTCACATGTCCTCTCTCACATGCAGCTATCAGTGGTGTCTTGCCGTACTTATCCTGTAGATTGACATCAGCCCCTGCCTTCACCAGCTCCTCCACTATACTCACATGTCCTCCCTTACATGCAGCAGTAAGAGGTGAACGAGACACATAAACACCTTTACTGATCTGATATATCTCATTGATTGTTTTCTTACAGATAGGAAGCAGAACTCTGACTGTCTGTATATCACCACTATAACAACTCAATACAAGTAATCTACGCTCTTCTGCAAGCCTACTGATTTCACTTTCCTGTTTATTACATGTATATATCCCAGATGTAGATTGTTCTACAGGCCTATTGTTCTCCGGATTATTGCATGCTTCTACTCCAGATCCCTCTACCATTCTTTCTCTTCTAGATCTATTAAAAACTTTATTCTGAATCTTTGGAAACATCTCGAATCTAGATTCCTGTGGAGAAATTCCTGTTATCGTAAACAATTCACTTATTTCATTGTGTTGTTCAGTCTGTTGTACTATGTACTTTAATATCTGATAATGTCCATAGTAAATCACCCAGCTGATCACTCTCACATTGTACCTGTGTTCATACCATATGTTTTCTCTTCTATACTTTCCCATTAGCACCTCCTCCTGTCTCCTCCAGTTCTCAAACCACTCCTCACTCTCCTCCTCCATACACTCTTTTTTACTCGCTATCTTATCTACATTTCCCTGACTGGACAGAAATAAGGATTTCAATTCTGGGTATGACTTTGTCTCTAACACACCAATAAAAGCCTGACACACCTGGGGGTGCTTTAAAACCCGATTCCTGAAAACATCATACAGTTCCATGTTCTGTGTGTCTCTGTACAATCTCTCTGCTAACAGTGGGTACTGATCCTCACATAACCTTATACACAGATCAGACGATTCTTCTCTCTCACTGTTTTTATCATCACTCTCCTTCTTTTTTCCATCACTATCACTACTACTCTCATGCCCCTCAATAGATTGAGAATCACTCTGTTTCACCTTTTCATCACCATCATTGCCACTCTCATCACCCTCAATAGATTGAGATTCCTCTCTCTCACTGTTTTTATGATCACTCTCCTTCTCTTTTCCATCACAATCACTGCTACTCTCATGCCCCTCAATAGATTGAGAATCACTCTGTTTCTCTTTCAATTTGTTAACAATATCTGGTTCACTTGTCTGCAGTTTGACATAATTAGCAATATAACTACTACTCATATACAGCAACATTTGATCAGGAAACTGTTTGCCATAGTGATAAGCACAGATTTCAAACATGGAGTCATGTATAAATGTGTATTTTGCACCACATTGTTTTGTGTATGTCCCCTCCATTGCTGACAAAGCATCCATAAACTTGAAAGTATCAGTGTACTGTTCTAATCTGCAAATTTTCAAAAGTTTTTTTCTCATGTTAATGAATTGTGCAGTTTTGTTATCCTCTAGGATGTTTTCTGAGAGCCTGTTTTCATTTAGCATACACAGAACAAGTGTTGCATAATTCAGTTTGTTATGTCTCTGCATATCATCAAGTTCATCAATGATACATTGGACTGGATTCAGGAAAAACTTTGAACCAAGAGCTTGGAATTTTCTTTCCTTTGAAAACAATTTACAGAGAAGAGGAAACATGTGAGATGCTGATGTCAGCAATGCAGGTGATATTAGATTAACATTCAAACCATACTTCTGGAGAATTTGTTTTTTGTCATTATCATCTAATGCATGATCAGAACTGTGTAACTTAATCACAGTCTCTTCTTTGGTAAGGAATGGTTTGTAAGGTAGTGTCTCATTAAACACAGTCTTTCTACATGTCATCAAAGTTCTAGACTTGACCATGCAAGGCTGTGTTATTTTCTGTTCATAATCAGTCAACACATCTAATTTATTTTTTTTGAGGCCAAAGACACCCACCACATCATCAATAACAAAAACCTGCGGATTCTTTGGATCACCATAGTCCTCTATCTTCTTGATGTCTTTGGTTGGAACAATCTCGTAACCTTCCTCCTCGAGCTTGAGGGCGATGTGGTGAGCCGTGGCAGACTTACCGGACCCAGGAACTCCAACAAACGTCACGCAAGGTTGGTTCTTTGCTTTCTCCATCACCGATGGGTAGCTGTGGGTTTCATAGTAAACCTTGTCTTCCTCTCTCCATTTCTCGATTTCAATATCATATTGCTCTGAAATAACATGTGAATTAGCAGCTAACTATGGAAAGCCAACAGGGTCAATATTCTATCCCTGTAACTGTGTATTGGCAACTACACAATGCACCATTCGTTCAATGTAAATATAGAAATGTGAATGCAGAAACGTTAAATATAAATGTGAAAATGTTAAATACAAGAGGCCCACAGGCCTTATCGGTCACCTGTCGAGTACTAGTGAAAAAGTATCTACAAAAAAATTCCTGTTCTGACTATCTAAGCTAAATTCTAATGTTCAGCAACAGTATAAATCAAGATGTGTAAAATTACCATGTTTAGTACATACTTTTCTGCTATTCCTAAGATTTTATACAGTATCATCAAATTTACAGATAAATACTACCCGGGGGATTATCAAATTTACAATTTTGGTAAAGTACTAGCTGCTCTTTCTAAATATCCATTTACTTTCAATTTAGTACCAATAACACTAAAGAAGATGTTATCTAAGTGTTATACACAAACACTATATAGTAAGTTTGGCCCCACCCTGGGGTCAGAACCTCTTCCCCGGAAATCATGAAATTTACAATTTTGCTAAAGGACTACCTGCTCTTTCTAAAAATCCATTTAGTTTCAATCTAGTACCAATAACACTAAAGAAGATGTTATTTAAGTGTTTCACACATAAACACTTTATAGTAAGTTTGGCCCCACCCTGAGGTCAAAACCCCTACCCCAGGGATCATGAAATTTACAATTTTGGTGGAGGCTTTTCTGCTCTAAACCACTAGGCATTTAGTTTTTCTCACACATGTGCAGTTGTAGAGAAGATTTTTGAAAATTGGGTCATTTTTGGAAAGTTTCTGCCCTGCCCCCAAGGCCCAAGGGCTACAGGAATCCTGAAATTTACAATTTATGTCCCCTTTGTCCCACAGATGCTTCATACCAAATTTGAAAAGAATCGGAATGATACTTATCAAAAATAAATTAACAAGAGATGTTTGTAAAACACATATGCCCCCAATGGTGCAAAATTGAAAAGGGTTATACACACACACATCATTTAATTGAGAGTAGCATCATCAATTCAAAATATTGAGCAGACAATATCTTCCTATGTCATGAGTGGATTGACCATGTGACCTAAAAATCAATAGGGGTCATAAACTCCTGAAGATGTACCAGTGTACCAAGTTTGATGTCTGTCAAGCAAAGGGTTCTCAAGATATTGAGCGGACAGTATATTCCTATGTACAGTTTAACCCTTGACCTTTGACCACGCGACCTCAAAATCAATAGGTGTCATCTTCTCCTGAAGATGTACCAGTGTATCAAGTTTAATGTCAGTCAAGCAAAGGGTTCTCAAGATATGGAGCAGACAGTATATTCCAATGTCCAGTTTGATCCTTGACCTTTGACCATGTGATCTGAAAATCAACAGGGGTCGTCTTCTCCTGAAGACGTACCAGTGTACCACGTTTGATGTCTGTCAAGCAAAGGGTTCTCAAGATATTGAATGGACAGTATATTCCTATGTCCAGTTTGACCCTTGACCTTTAAACATGTGACCTCAAAATAAGTAAGGGTAATTTTCTCCTGAAGATGTACCAGTGTACCAAGTTTGATGTCTGTCAAGCGAAGGGTTCTCAAGATATTGAACGGACATTATATTCCTGTCTAGTGTGACCCTTGACTTTTGACCATGTGACCTCAAAATCAATAGTGGTCGTCTTCTCCTGAAGACGTATCAGTGTACCAAGTTTGATGTCTGTCAAGAAAAGGGTTGACCATGTGACCTCAAAATCAATAGTGGTCATCTTCTCTTGAAGATGTACCAGTGTATCAAGTTTGATGTCTGTCAAGCAAAGGGTTCTCGAGATATTGAACAGACAGTATATTCCTATGTCCAGTTTGACCATGTGACCTCAAAATCAATAGGGGTCATCTTCTTCAGAAGATGTACTGGCGTACCAAGTTTGATGTCTGTCAAGCAACGGGTTCTTTAGACATTGACTGGTCAGTATATTAATATGCCCAGTTTGACCCTTGACCTTAGACCACATGACCTCAAAATCAATAGGGGTCATCTACTCCTTAGGATGTACCAGTGTGCCAAGTTTGATGTCTTTCAAGCAAAGGGTTCTCAAGATATTGAGTGGACATTATATTCCTATGTCCAGAGTAGATTGACCCTTGACCTTTTCACCTGAAAAACAATAGTGATCCTCTTCTACTCATAACTAACCCACATATGAAATGTCATTATCATCAAGTGAATGGTTCTCAAGATATTGAGCGGACAACATATGGTCTAGAGACCGACCGACAGACTGACCGACCGACAGTTGCAAAACAATATGCCCCCTCTTTTTCAAAGGGGGGCATAAAAATTGGAATGATAGTTATCAAAAAGAAATTAAAAATGTCTATTGTTCACACATTTAATAACAGACCATTTTGGCCCCACCCTGATACCAAAACCCCTACCCCTGGGATCATCAAATTTACAATTTTGGTAAAGGACTACCTGTTTTTTCTAAATATCTATTTAGTTTCAATTTAGTATCAATAACACTAAAGAAGATGTTATTTAAGTGTTTTACACATTAACACTATAATATACCAAGTTTGTCCCCGCCCTGGGGGTCAGAACCCCTACCCAAGTGGCCTCCATGGCTAAGTGGTTAGAGCATCGCGCTCAAAATCACACGGCTTCTCACCTCTGTTCGAATCCCGCTTGCATCGGTGAGAAAGTTTCCCAGTTTACTTTCGGAAGGTTGGTGGTCTCTTCCCAGGTACATTGTAACTGGCTTCTTTCTCCCACTAATAAAAAACTGGATGCCACCATATAACTAAACAAGAGGCCCATGGGCCACATCGCTCACCTGAGTCACCTTGGTCCATATCAGAAGATTTTCCATATCTATTTGCATGTAAAACCGTAGTCCCTATTATGGCCCCAAACCTTCCCCTGGAGGCCATGGTTTTTGCAAACTTGAATCTACACTATGTCAGAAAGCTTTCATGTAAATGTGAACTTCTTTGGCCCAATGGTTCTTGAGAAGAAGATTTTTAAAGATTTTCCCTATATATTTGTATGTAAAACTTTGATCCCTATTGTGGCCCCATCCTACCCCAGGGGGGCATGATTTTAACAAACCTGAATCTGCACTATATCAGAAAACTTTCATATAAATCACAGCTTTTCTGGCTTAGTGGTTCTGGGAAGAAGATTTTTAAAGATTTTCCCTATATATTTGTATGTAAAACTTTGACCCCCTATTGTGGCCCCATCCGACCCCCGGGGGCCATGATCTTAACAATCTATAATCTGCACTATATCAGGAAGCTTTCAAATAAACCTCAGCTTTTCTGGTTCAGTGGTTCTTGAGAAGAAGATTTTAAAAGATTTTTCCTATAAATTTGTATGTAAAACTTTGATGCCCCCCTTGAGGCCCCATCCAATCCCCGGGGTCCATGATTTTAACAAACTTGAATCTGCACTATATCAAAAAAACAAAATAAAAAACAAATAAAAAACAAAAACAAAAAAAAACAAAAAAACTTTGACCCCCTATTGTGGCCTCATTCGATCCCCGGGGGCCATGATTTTAACAATTTAGAATCTGTACTATATCAGGAAGCTTTCATATAAATCTCAGCTTTTCTGGCTTAGTGGTTCTTGGGAAAAATATTTTTAAAGATTTTTCCTATATATTTGTATGTAACACTTAGATGCCCCCTTGAGACCCCATCCAATCCCCAGGGTCCATGATTTTAACAAACTTGAATCTGCACTATATCCAAAAAAAAAACAAACCGAAAAAAACCCCGAAAACTTTGACCCCCTATTGTGGTCCCATCCGATAACCGGGGGCCATGATTTTAACAAATTAGAATCTGTACTATATCAGGAAGCTTTCATATAAATCTCAGCTTTTCTGGCTCAGTAGTTCTTGGGGAAAAGATTTTTAAAGATTTTTCCTATATATTTGTATGTAAAACTTTGACCCCCTATTGTGGCCCCATCCGACCCCCGGGGGCCGTGAATTGAACAATTTAGAATCTGCATTATATCAGGAAGCTTTCATATAAATCTCAGCTTTTCTGGCTCAGTGGTTCTTGAGAAAAAGATTTTTAAAGATTTTCCCTATATATTTGTATGTAAAACTTTGATCCCTTATTGTGGCCCCATCCGATCCCCGGGGGCCATGATTTTAACAATTTAGAATCTGTACTATATCAGGAAGTTTTCAGCTTTTCTGCCTCAGTGGTTCTTGAGAAGAAGATTTTTAAAGATTTTTCCGATATATTTGTATGTAAAATTTTGATCCCCTATTGTGGCCCCATCTGACCCCCGGGGGCCATGATTTTAACAATTTAGAATCTGCATTATAAAAGGAAGCTTTCATATAAATTTCATCTTTTCTGGCCCAGTGGTTCTTAAGAAGAAGATTTTTTAATGACCTGACCCTATTTTTACCCTTTCTTGATTATCTCCCCTTGGAAGGTGGCCTGGCCCTTTATTTTAACAATTTAGAATTCCCATTACCTAAGAATGTTTTGTGCCAAATTTGGTTGAAATTGGCCCAGTGGTTGTTGAGAAGAAGTTTAAAATGTGAAAAGTTTACAGACGGACGCCGGAATACGGATGATCAGAAAAGCTCACTTGAGCTTTCAGCTCAGGTGAGCTAAAAATTGTTCAGTGTGGTGGAAAACATCAATCAATCAATCAGAACTCCTACCCCGGGGATCATGAAAATTACAATTTTGATAGAGGCCTTCCTGCTCTACATCACTATGCATTTAGTTTTTCTTACACGTGTGCGGTTGTAGAGTAAAGTTTTGAAAATTGGTCAATTTTGGAGTTTTTGCCCCAACCGTAGGGCCCCAGGGGTGCTGGAGTCCTGAAATTTACAATTTATGTTCCCCTTGTCCCAAAGATGCTTCATGCCAAATATGAAAAGAATTGGACAGGTAGTTATGAAGACTTTAAAAATGTTCAATTGTTAACCCACGACGGACGACACACAACGACGGACGACAACCAATTGCAATAGGTCACCTGAGTTTACTCAGGTGACCTAAAAATGTTAAATAAAAATGTAGAAATGTTAAATGCAGCGTGACAACTGCAGTAATTATTATCAGTGTAATGTAAATCCAGTGGGTTCGAATGACTGCAAATGTTGTTACTCAATGCAGCATCCGTAGAATGGTTGCAATGGATAGAAATTCGTATTCAAAACTTGTAACGAATGTCTTTGTTCTTTGATAAGTATATTAATGTAAAACCTTAGTTGAGGTATGGGTAAATGCACCATTTGTTCTATAAAGCTTTACAATGGAATAGTTTGTAATCATTGATAATTGCTATTTTTACATCCTGTCAACTACCCCCCCCCCCCCCCCCCCATGAAAAATGATGACAAGTGTCTGTTATATACATTAAATCCATAATAAAAGTTGTGAGTTAAATAATTATTGTATTCTTATGTGGGTCACATAATCACATTAATCTTTGAAAATGCTATGGAGTGTGTGCCCTCCTCCTGCCCTGATTTAGGATTTGGTTTAGCAAAGGTTCCTTTATTCTTTAGCATTTCTACCCCCTCCCCCCCAAAAAAAAGATGCTGCATGCCTGAATTGTTAGATACAATATTGGGTATTGTCATTTCTTGTTTTATCTTGGCTTGTGATTGCTGATACTTGAGGATGCATTAACTAATTATGCCCAGAGTTTCAAATACTTATTTTAACATTCTACAGATCTGATATAAAATCAATGCATTGTGTAACAGCATTTACAGTCCTTCCAACCCACTAGACTGATATTTCACCAATAACTGTAATTGTCAAGTTAACATTATTTTCTGCATTTACATTTTTACATTTACAATAAACAAATGATGCATTGTGTACTTATGAACACATTGTTACAGGGATAGAATCGTGATTCTGTTGGCCTCCCATAGCTGAATACCAATGACAACATAGTCGAACATTACATGTGCTGGAATGAAATATAGCAAGAGGCCCATGGGCAACATTGCTCAAATGAGCAGAAGTTCCTCACAATAAACAAGCTTAAGCAAAACTCAAACTTTTCAAAGGTAATGACTAAACATTCATTAATTACCAAACATTATTATTAAACTTGACTAAAAATTCATCATTTATCATGTCCTTGTAGATAGGTATGGCCTTTCATATTAAGAAATTTCACCTAAGGATGCTTTGTGCCAAGTTTGGTTCACTATACATTCACATTCGAAACTTTGATCTCCCATTCCGGCCCCTTCCTAAACCAAGGGGTCATAATTTTCACAAACTTCAATTTCCACTATGTCAGAAAGATTTCATGAAAATTTCAGCTTTTCTGGCTCATTGGTTCTTGAGAAGATTTTTAAATGGCCCCACCCAAATTTTGCATTTTATGATTATCTCCCTTTGAAGAAAGCATGACCCTTCGTTTGAACAAACTTGAATCCCCTTCATCTAAGGATGATTTATTCCAAGTTTGATTGAAATTGGCAAAGGATATATCAGCATGTAAAACTTTGATCCCCTATTGTGGCCCCACTCTACCCCGGGGGCCATGATCTGAACAAATTTGAATCTACTTCATATCAGGAAGCTTTAAGGCAAATTTCCACTCGTCTGGCCCATTACTTCTTGAGAAGAAGAGTTTTAAAGATTTTCTTTATATATTTGCAGGTATAACTTTGATCCCCTATTGTGGTCCCAACATACCCTGGGGGTCTTGATTTGTACAAACTTGAATCTTCACTATGTCAGAGAGCTTTCATTTAAATTTCAACTTTTCTGGCCCAGTGGTTCTTAAGAAAAAGAGTTTTAAATGACCCCACCCTATTTTTGCATTTTAATGATCATCTCCCCTTTAAAGAGAGCATGGCCTTTCATTTGAACAAATTTGAATTCCCTTAACCCAAGGATGCTTTGTGCCAAGTTTGGTTAAAATTGGCCCATTGGTTCTGGAGAAGAAGATGAAAATATGAAAATTTACACTGCCAAAAGACAATGGACACATTTTGATCAGAAAATCTCACATGGTTTCTAAAAGAGAAATGTTTTGGTCTTTGATTATGATAATGAAATCAACACTGAATCAATTTTTCAAATTTTCTTTTGAAGAACCAAAACGTTCATGTAAATAAATGAAAAGAAAGCATCATTACCTTAATCTGTAACTCATTAACATACAAACAATTACATTCCAAACTTAATCAAAGAAATAAATGCGTTCAGTAATGATTGGTTATTCTGTAGTGACATACCTCTCACATTTTGGGGAATGGGTGACTTTGTTAGTTTCTCCAGTTTATCTAGCAACAAAGAAAAGAAAATGAAATTACTTATAATCACAATACAGTGAAACTTCTCTAAACCGGTCAGCTGTCGGACCAGAAAAAACGGACAGTTTAGAGGGGTGGCCGGTATACCGAGAATTTAGCATTTAGCTCAATTTTTATTAGATATTTCATTGACATACCACAAACCATATAATATGGTGTTCAAGAACTATTATTTCACTAGTGGAAATAAAACAAAATAATTTCTAACATATTTATTTTCAATTTATAGCACTAAAACTAATTAATCATGAATAAACATTTTTACATTGGCATGCATAAATAATGGAAAACATTCCGTCTAAATAAAACTGCATTTGATATATGTATAGAAATTTGTAGACTAGCAGCAATTATGTATAATTTCGGCTTATGTTTTAATAAACAAAACAAACACATAGCCATTTGATTGCTGCAATTAATACACAGAGTAGGTACTGCTCACTTTGATATGGGGATCTATGATCAATTATCAGTGGAGATCAAACTAGACCACTTGTACCTACAGGTAATTATTACCAGAAATAGTCTTGCTGCAATCATCTAATTTGAACTAAAAATTTATAACAGGATACATAAAGAAAACACAGAGGCCTATTATTGGAATTCTTCTTACCTATAAAAACTCTGTTTACGTCCATTGCTTATATCGTTAACAAATTTGTTTTGACATTTTTGAAAAGTACAGTAGTAAATACATGTATATAATTTTAATTTTGATGTTTCTTAGTAATTTTAAGTCTATGGAAACCCCTCATTTTGTACAGAAATTTGAGAGAGTCACTTGGATTAGCCAAGCACCAATTAACACCCTGTTTTTCCCTATAATAGCTCTAAAACTTCATTGTTATTTCAGATTTCAAACATTTCGGTTGAGCATCACTGAAGAGACATTATTTGTCGAAATGCGCATCTGGTGCATCAAAATTGGTACCGTATAAGTTTTACACCAGGAAAACAGACAGATTTATAATTAAGTTTAGATCTTTAACCTGTTGTGGCCCCAACCAACTCCCGGGGGCCATGATTTTAACAAATTTGAATCTGCACTATGTCAGGAAGCTTTCATGTAACCATAAACTTTTCTGGCCCAGCGATTTTTCAGAAGATTTTTAATGATTTTCCCTATATATTTGTATGTAAAATTTTGACCCCCTACTCTGGTTCCATCTTACCCCTGGGGACCATAACTTTTACAAACTTGAATCTGCTCTGTCAGGAAGCTTTCTTTGGCCTAATGGTTCTTAAGGCGAACATTTTCAAATATATCTTTTTTCTATTTATTAGTTATGTAAAACTTTGATCCCCTATTGTGGCCCCATCCTAGCCTCTGGGGTCATAAGTTTAACAAACTTGAATCAAGCTTTCATGTTAATGTCAGGAAGCTTTCATGTTAATCTTAGTTTTTTCTAGCTCAGTGGTTCTTGAGAAGATTTTTCAAAATTTTCCCTATATATTTGTATGTAAAACTTTGATCCCCTATTGTCGCCTCAACTTACTCCCGAGGGCAATGAGTTCAACAAATTTGATGTCAGGAAGCTTTTGTGTAAATTTCCTCTTTACTGGCCCCGTAGTTTTTGAGAAGAAGATTTTTAAAGATTTTCCCTGTATACATGTTAGTATATACTGTCCATCTTATCACCATATAAACATATAAGTAAATACAGTACATTTTATCAACATACAAACATATAAGTATATACTGTACATCCTATCAACATACAAACACATAAGTATATACTGTACATCTTATCAACATAGAAACATATAAATATATAATGTACATCTTATCAACATACAAACATATAAGTATATACTGTACATCTTATCAACATACAAACATATAAATATATAATGTACATCTTATCAACATACAAACATATAAGTATATACTGTCCCTTTTATCAACATACAAACATATAAATATATACTGTACATCTTATCAACATACAAACAGTCTTCGACGTTAACCGGTGGCCCGATGCCCGAGGCCAGTAAAATCGGGATCGGGCTTCTAAAAATATTTAACCCAGGAGTCCGGAGGGCCTGTAAATGTTTTATTGTATGTTTTGTATATATTACAAATATAGCGTGAGATTGACTCAGACTTTGTCATGACTTACATGTAGCAATGAAATTTCGCATTGAAAAATGATCAACCATCCTGCCTTTTATGAAGTATAGGGAGGCACAGCACTGGAAGTTAATGTAAATATATAGTATGTGCATATATAAAAAAATACATGCACATACTATATATTTACATTAACTTCCAATGTCCGTGTTGGGATTCCCGTGGGGTTTCGGATTAGAATAGGTCCTCTGTACCCCCTTGTTTGTCGTAAGAGGCGACTAATAGGGGCGGTCCTTCGGATGAGACGGCAAAAACCAAGGTCCCGTGTCACAGCAGGTGTGGCACGATAAGAGATCCCTTCCTGCTCGATGGCCATAAGCGCCGAGCATAGGCCTAAATTATTTAGCCCTTCACCGGCAGTGGCGACGTCTCCATATGAGTGAAATATTTTCAACAGGGACGTAAAATAATATTCAACCCGTGTAGGGAGGGGGCTTGTCAGTGAAATTCCAAACCTCACAAGTGTATTTCACAATCACAACCATCAGATCCAAATAAATTTTTAAAAAAAACAACCCAGTAGTACAAGGAGAAAAAGAGATCGAAAAGTTAAGCCCCACTGGACCGAGGGTTGGCCTTTGCTGAGATTTAATTCAGGAGAAAACAATGTTTTGTATGTGGTGTATACAAAACACAGTAGAACATGAGCTTCTGATGTCATCTGTTGAAAAATAAAATAAGATATAATAATGTCAGTTGTTCTTTAACTATGGTCATCTAGATATGTATTTTCCTACAGTAGAACATGTTTGTACCTTGCAAATGACAAGTGGTCGAATTAGAAAAAAACATTTTGGGCCATTAAAACATTGTTCGGGTTTGCAAAATTATTATACTGGGAGGCCCGAAGGGCCTATGCTTCACAAAGTTTTTCGTGAAGGCTGTACAAACATATAAGTATATACTGTACATCTTATCAACATACAAACATATAAATATATAATGTACATCTTATCAACATACAAACATAAGTATATACTGTACATCTTATCAACATACAAACATAAGTATATACTGTACATCTTATCAATATAGAAATATATACTGTACATCATATCAACATACAAACATATAAGTATATACTGTACATCTTATCAACATACAAACATATAAGTATATAATGTACATCTTATCAACATACAAACATATAAGTATATACTGTACATCTTATCAACATACAAACATATAAGTATATACTGTACATCTTATCAACATACATATAAGTATATAGTGTACATCTTATCAACATACAAATATATACTGTACATCTTATCAACATACAAACATATACTGTACATCTTATCAACATACAAACATATAAGTGTGGCAGGGTGATCTTTATATCTAATTGAATTTTCTACATTTTTCAATACTAAGCTGTGCTATATTAATTGAATGAAATCTATTCACAACATTCTATTGGCCAGGTTGGTTGTAGGAATTCACTCACTCTAGCTAAAACCAGTTTAATAACTTTTTCTTCTATAAATAAGTTTCGCGGGCTTTTTCATCAGTGCGGGAAATTTGTTTTAGAGGGAGTAGACCTATACATGTAGCTGCCCGTTGTGCCACACCTTAAGGTATATATTTGAAATGTTTATTATTGAATGATTGATAATTATGTACGTTGAACTATTTTTTATCAGTATATTTCTCTACTATGAAATGACCGTTTTTTGATCAAGGACTATAAATTTTGTTACTTTTTGAAGTAAAGCAATAAAGTCGATCATATACATTTCATTGGAATATTTTGACTTCTTTAAAGGGAAATACGAATATGAATTTATGTAATTGTATATTTTGTTGCATATGGAATGTGGTGTGTGATTTGTTAATTTCAGATCTGCCATTGCCTTTAGTTCCTAATAAATTTAATAAAACCTACGTCGCTTGGTTATATAAGTATATACTGTACATCTTATCAACATACAAACATATAAGTATATACTGTACATCTTATCAACATACAAACATATAAGTATATACTGTACATCTTATCATACAAACATATAAGTATATACTGTACATCTTATCAACATACAAACATATAAGTATATACTGTACATCTTATCAACATACAAAACATATTAATATATACTGTACATCTATCAACATACAAATATATAAGTATATACTGTACATCTTATCAACATACAAACATATAAATATATACTGTACATCTTATCAACATACAAACATATAAGTATATACTGTACATCTTATCAATATACATATAAGTAAGCACATCTGAATATATTGAATAAATTTCAGATAAAATTGACTTGTTTTAATCAATATCAATCAAAAATATATTAATCATGCTAATATTAAATAATAAAATATTAACATAAATAAAATTGCCTCACAGAAATTTATTTTGTAAAATGATGTCTATATAATTATGTTCAACCTGTGTAGAATTTAAATGTAATGCATTCAACAATTTGATTTTTTTTAGACAGAGAGGGATCTTAGACAAAGATTTGACAAATGACATATCATTGTTAATTTTAGTCTTTCCAGTATGTAAAACTTACACGGTACCAATTTTGATGGGATGCGCATTTCGACAAATAATGTCTCTTCAGTGGTGCTCAACCGAAATTTTGGAAATTCGAAATAACAATAAACTTGTAAGAGCTAAATGGAAAACTAGAGTGCCAAAATCTTATCAACATACAAACATATAAATATATATTGTACATTTACGCGCATTGTTTCCCGTATCGTCGACTGACCTGAGTTCCAGTGACTTTAGTGATAAAAAACAATTTTCTCATTAATCACTTGGAAATAAATAAATAAGCTCCATCAAATATTAATTATGTGTTAATTACTTTATTTTGAAATGGGATACTGAGGACCTATTCTATACCAGATCCCCACAACAACTGGCAAACTTTGACAGATTCCGGTACCATATTACATTAGATTGCATTTTTGGTCAGATTATCAAGTTTCGAACTTCAGTGTTTGTTAGAAACAAAATGGCAAATCTATCAGGTGAAAGATGTAAATGATGTTATCAAAGTATTGAATTTAATGTGGACTTTGGTTTTTATTTGAAAGAGAAATTTGGCAACTTTACGCTACCATCTGTGTATTTCTGCCATAGCCATGACAGCAAAATATATGGTACTGATAGTTTTAATTGACTTCACAGTTTTGAATCTCAGTTGAAATTAAAGTGGAAATGTGGTTCATATAGGGTAATTATCCTATCCTTGTTCTTCTCATTATTCAATCACATAAAGAGTAATATAAGGGGTAATCTTCTGCACTTGTCCAATTTTGGTGGAAATTTGTGGATAGGAAATATAAACCCACAAAATTTACAATCACAATCTATATAGATAAATATAATGTATGAGGTACAGTGTAACCCCAGGAATTGGAAACATAGAATATAACTTAAATTGCTGTACTTTTCCGATCAAATCATAAAAATTTCCATGATAAATAATTAACATACATATAGCTACATAGCTTATTCAAAGTTTAACATAAGACAACAACAACAAAAAGACAAAAGTGATTTTTGCAGTTACCTGATCAACAGTAAATATTTCTCCTGACCCTAATTTTCTAGATAAATTCCAGCCCTTAAATTACGTACATTTTTTCATGATAATTCGGGTTCGATATTCAAATTATCTGTAAAGGTCTAGGCCTACAATGTAAACAACAACCACTGAGCTTCACGAGCGTAACCATCGAGCGCTCGCTACATGCTCGCGAAGCTCAGTGATTGTTGTTTACGTTGTAGAACTGCCGACTCATGTGCTGCAAGTAAATCAAAACAGGTATACATGCAATCATGTGTTGATTTAAAATAGCTTAAAATCAGTCGTCCAAATGTAATTTTTTGGTTTATTTTAGTAATACTAATTTTACCCAATACTGAACATGTGATGCTACATGTCAGTACTCACAAATGTATGCATCGTGTACAAGTTTCTTCCCCATGCAGTGATACGGGGCAATATTTCTTATTTAGTCGGAAACACACCTATTTTTTTTATTTTGGCCTAATATAAATACTGTCTGTACTGATCACTATAGCCATTGTGATTCAGTTAATTCTTTATTGGGTATGATATTAGTAAAAAGCTGTAACAAAAATATGACACTCTATTACAATTCCGAATATGTAGACATTACACATGACATAATGGTGTAACAATGAATAATTCAATATAATAAATATGACTGACGGAATTAATATGACTAAATATCACTTGCTTGACAAAAAATAAACCTAAATTGTCTATGATTTACAACAAGAAATTACGCAAGATAATAAAAATGTATGACATAAATATAGAACTGAAAATGACTACCTAATAAATCTTACTTTGAAAGTTTGAAAGACTAGTTTATGCATGGGTGCATACATGCCAACTTTTGAAAATCCCCATGGGGGATTTTGCGCGCGACGACCTTTTTTCAACGCTCAAAATTCACATTATACCATGAAAATAAATATTTGTCTTTTCAAATAAAATATCAATCTAATCATTATACATGTATCATACATCAAGTGTGTTTGACCATTAACTTTAACAAAACTATATAAAACAAGAGGTACTGTGAGCAATGCTCACTAAGAATATCCCCCGCTTACCCCAATCTCCCAAAGGGTGTTGGTAATAGGTATAAACTACCTCTTTTCTGAGTGTAAAAAACAAATGGCATGACAAACCGAACCATATTGCTACTTCGATGTCCAGTGCGCGTGACCTTTGACCTTTTGACCCCAAAATCGATAGGGAACATCTTCATCCCATGGGTAGTCCATATGTATGATATGGTGACTGTAGGTGGAAAGGATAACGCTTTAGAGCCCGGAAACCATATTGCTACTTCGATGTCCAGTGCACTTGACCTTTGACCTTTTGACCCCAAAATCGATAGGGAACATCTTCATCCCATGGGTAGTCCATATGTATGATATGGTGACTGTAGGTGGAAAGGATAACGCTTTAGAGCCCGGAAACCATATTGCTTCTTCGATGTCCAGTGCGCTTGACCTTTGACCTTTTGACCCCAAAATCGATAGGGAACATCTTCATCCCATGGGTAGTCCATATGTATGATATGGTGACGGTAGGTGGAAAGGATAATGCTTTAGAGTCCGGAAACCATTGCGTCTACAGACGGACGGACAGACGGACAACCCGATTCCAGTATACCCCCCCACAACTTGTTGCGGGGGGTATAAAAAAAAAACTTTGAAAGATATATATAAGTATTTTATTAAAATCATCTATTCAGCAAAAAATCCTCTCCAACAAATCACATACATATTATCAAATAATACTTAAAGTTGCATCCTTTTACACCATATATACATTGGCTGGTCTATATATCAAAATTTAGATTAAAGCACATGCATTTATAGGTACGACTACAAAGGCGATCTTGCTTGTCTGTAAACAATTTCATGGGCTTGCAGAGTCTGGTGGAACAATCTGCATTGCAACCAGAAAAGGAGTGATCTGCCCTGCTATGAAGTTTGCGAACAAAACCTTTACACCCATGACATCTGAAATAATTACCAGGAAAAAACACATCAAAATATATGTTTTTATTTGTAAAATATTAAAGGCTACTTGCTAATATAAAATTCAGTACAGACTTGTGCAAATTACGCATCACAAAGTCTATTGAATATTACACTATATAGACTATGTAATACATCGCTATAGACAGATAGATTCGGGTAGCCTATATTATCATAGTTGGAAAAACATAAATTTTACGTACCTTTAATATTGCATATTTTGGATGCTGTCAGCGAGAGGCAAAAATTGGGAATGTCCGATTGTTTGGTGGTGACACTATTATCATTGCCATTCACGTTTGTGTAAAGGATATGTCAATTTGAAATCCGTCTTCCCGATTAATTACTATCAAAACATGCTTCGCACTGTCCAATAAGCACCCCGACACGGGCAGACCAAGTAAATTACATCACTCCGATACCATGCGACACAGGTAAACAGCAATGGCTGACTATTGTCCCGATTTCTGATTGGCCAGTTCAGAAATGACGCGGGATTTCAAATTCCGGTTGGAAATGGGGGTTTGTTGTCGTAAAATGGGAGATATTTTTAGAAAATCAGGATTTCGGGGTATTTTTGCAATCCCGATCGGGATATCGGGATTTGCCTTTTCAACTGCTTCAAATCGGGAAAATCCCGCACAAATCAGGAAAGTTGGCATGTATGTGGGTGAAACATAGCACGAACAGTTTTCCCGCCAAAGGTCTAAATAGCTTACATGAACTTTTGTATAAATATTGACTGCAAATGTAACTGATGTACATAAAAAGAATTTAAACATAAGAAAACACAATTAATATTACTTTCACTGTGGGACTACATCACTGGAAAAGGTGTACGCTTGTACAAGGTAGAAACTGTGCGTTGTGCACGGGCTCAGTGCAAAACTTTGTAAAATGGGACATAACTCTTACACAAAATACGGAGTCGTTCCTAGAATAATTCGTGTATAACTCTACACTGTCAATTAATCATAACTTATCATTACACTCAGAATGATACAGTGATCAGGGCTTTCAACAAATTTAAAAGTAGGAGGCTGAAATGAAAAAGTAGAAGGCAATCCAATGCGAACGGCGCAGCCATATCGCACGCCGAGCTACGCTCGGCGACCTTACGGCCGGGGGTAAATGACGCAAAATCCTGCATTCTGGCGGTTTCCTGGCACTTAAATGCAGTTTTGAAATTGTCATTTTTTTGCCTGAAATTTTTACTTTTGCCATGAATTTTCATATGTGAAATTTTCTGTTCATGCAAAGACTTAAAAAATTCAACATTGCAAAGTACTAATTTTGATGCAAAATGAAAAATAAAGTGCATCAAGATAACTACATGTAATTATTTTTTGCAATGCTGTATCAATTAATTTTTAAGTGTCTTTGCTTGAATCTCTGCCACCCAAGAGTAAGCAGATTAAAGTAAAATGTAAGAAGAATATAGATCACAACCAACACCAGTTTTATATAATAAAGCATCAATATATATTATATTTATAGTTGTTCTAATTACCTGTATTGTCAGCTTTCGTTTCCTTTTTTAACGGATACATTGTATGTTATAAAAAAGTTTACATGTATTTAATCATTTTTTTATTGAATTGCAAATAAGAGTTACACTCCCAATATTTTAAGAATATTCTTCACCATTAACACAACTCTATATTTCTATTTTCATTTGGTCCCTTAAAGTCTGTTAACTGACACTGGGAGTAATATTTTTCTCCAAGACTGACATGAAACCCATTGGGACCTTTTGCTTTTGCTCACCCCAATATTATTTAAATAAAACCCAAACAATCTTTATTACAAATTAATAAGTAACATTTAAATGACCTATAAGTTTATTTTTCCACAAATTCAAGTTAACAGCTACAGATTTGTTGGTAACATAGCGAATTTGTGCTGAAAAATTCTACTTTCGTTTTTATTTAATACCACGTGGGCATTTGCAAATTAAAAAGAATAGCAAGTCTGAAATCTTTCCTGATTAAATTCTGTTTTCGCTTTAAAATTATTGATTGATATTATACTTGTGTCACTTTCACTTCTGGCCTTTTTAAAGCCAAACTGAACAGGGTATTTGTTCTCTTCATTCCGTCAACATCATTGATTTTTACGTTCAGGACTTGTTGTTATCTTTCGGAACTTCTCGTCTGTGTTGTCACGAATTGGGTAAATCCGAGGCTTTCCGACTATTGCAATTGACGTATTATTTTCTACACCAACAGACGACCAATCAGGTGCCGGTATTTACCTGAACTAAATTTCGCGCAAGTAAACACGTTTTTACATCCTAACGGCCGCGATTTCTGAGTCTAGCTGGCACCTAATGTTACTATAGGCGGCGGAAATCCGCCGGCTACCGGCTACTTTTGAAAGCCCTGAGTGATAATCTGAAAATTCAAAACTGATTACAGAATCTTGACTTACTCTCAAGGTTGTTCACCATTTCCCTGGTCGTCTTATCTTCCTGCACCTGCTTCCTCAGTTCTTCTTCGTAATGTAGGTCATTTTCAGGGTCCATCGATTCGTGACGTAGGAAATCCACTGACTTTTCATATTTGTTTCCATTCACCAGGAAGGCATCCAGATCCACCATTGTCGATCTAATGGTGGACCAGATGGAGTTAAAGTCTGTGTTGGACATGAATGGATCACATGAGTGAACACAACGATTCCGGACCAATCGAATCCTCTCGATGTTGGCCGAGAGACTCATGTCACAGGGATCAGGATCGTTGCCCCAGCCCTTGGAGTGAGGGGATATGCTGGTTATGTTTCTCAATAGGATATACAATAATGAAATGTCCATATCCTCGTACCTCCCTGTATAACCTCCACTCTTAGGTAAAATTAGGTCACGCTGAACAGCTGTCAGACGAGGAAGATTGAGTTTGTTTTGTTTGATGACATTAGGGAATGTGTGTGGTGGGACGTAGTGACGCAATATGTCACGTAGACCATCCGTACAGGGACCGAGAACAACTCGACATGCTCTGTTTGCGTTCGTTGTCTCTGGCATTGATGCATATGAACTCGCCATCACCTTCTATCAACTCGGGGCACTAGTCTGTGGGGGAAATGAAAACATGAATATTGTAATGTACATGTGATTTCTATCTATACGTATACATGTATATGATATATGACCATTGGACAGAGCAAATCATGAAAAGTTCATTGGTGTGTCTTCAGTGACAACCATGCATATAATTCGGTTAAATATGATCAATTTAGAATTCCTCTTGCTGTAAATACCCAATAACATTTAAACATCAACAAGAGGCCCAGGGGCCTTATAGGTCACCTGAGTATCATGTAACAACCTCCCAATGTTTGAATTAGGTTTGTGTTTAAATATAAGGATTTTACTTTTGGATGGAAGAAACATTGAATAGCTATGTGGTCATGAAGTACATGTGTCATTTTTATGTTCAATCAATAATCCTTTTTAAAAAACCTAGGTCTGAGACATCATAAAGAACAAGAGGTCCATGGGCCACATCGCTCACCTGAGTCACCTTGGCCCATATCTGAAGACTTTCCATATATATTTGCATGTAAAACCTTGGTCCCTATTATGGCCCAAACTACCCTTTGCAAACTTGAATCTACAGTATGTCAGAAAGCTTTCATGTAAATGTCAACTTCTTTGGCCCAATGGTTCTTTTAAAGCTTTTTTCTATATTTGTATGTAAAACTTTGACCCCCCCCCCCCCACTTGTGGCCCCATCCTACCCCCCGGGGACCATGATTTGAACAAACTTGAATCTGCACTATGTCAGAAAGTTTTCTTGTAAATATCAGCTTTTCTGACTCAGTGGTTATTGAGAAAAAGATTTTAACTATATATTTGTATGTAAAACTTTGATCCCCCTTGTGGCCCCATCCTATCCCCGGAGCCCATGATTTGAAGAAACTTGAATCTGTACTATGTCAGAAAGTTTTCATGTAAAAATCAGCTTTTCTGACTCAGTGGTTCTTGAGAAGAAGATTTTTCCTATACATTTGTATGTAAAACTTTGATCCCCTATTGTGGCCCCATCCAACCCCCGGAGCCCATGATTTGAACAAACTTGAATCTGCATTATGTCAGGAAGCTTTCATGTAAATCTCAGCTTTTCTGGCTTAGTGGTTCTTGAGAAGAAGATTTTTAAAGTTTTTCCCTATATATTTGTGTGTAAAACTTTGATCCCCCCCTTGGGGCCCCATCTTATCCCCGGGGGCCATGATTTGAAGAAACTTGAATCTGCACTATGTCAGAAAGCTTTCATGTAAATCTCAGCTTTTCTGGCTTAGTGGTTCTTGAGAAGAAGATTTTTAAGGTTTTTCCCTATATATTTGTGTGTAAAACTTTGATCCCCCCTTGGGGCCCCATCTTATCCCCGGGGGCCATGATTTGAACAAACTTGAATCTGCACGATGTCAGAAAGCTTTCATGTAAATCTCAGCTTTTCTGGCTTAGTGGTTCTTGAGAAGAAGATTTTTAAAGTTTTTCCCTATATATTTGTGTGTAAAACTTTGATCCCCCACCCCCTTGGGGCCCCATCTTATCCCCGGGGGCCATGATTTGAACAAACTTGAATCTTCACTATGTCAAAAAGTTTTCATGTAAAAATCAGCTTTTCTGGCTTAGTGGTTCTTGAGAAGATTTTTAAAGATTTTTCCTATATATTTGTATGTAAAATTTTGATCCCCTATTGTGGCGCCATCCAACCCCCGGGGCCCATGATTTGAACAAACTTGAATCTGCATTATGTCAGGAAGCTTTCATGTAAATCTCAGCTTTTCTGACTTAGTGGTTCTTGAGAAGAAGATTTTTAAAGTTTTCCCTATACATTTGTGTGTAAAACTTTGATCCCCCCCCCCCCTTGGGGCCCCATCTTATCCCCGGGGGCCATGATTTGAACAAACTTGAATCTCCACTATGTCAGAAAGTTTTCATGTAAAAATCAGCTTTTCTGGCTTAGTGGTTCTTGAGAAGATTTTAAAAGATTTTTCCTATATATTTGTATGTAAAACTTTGATCCCCTATTGTGGCGCCATCCAACCCCCGGGGCCCATGATTTGAACAAACTTGAATCTGCATTATGTCAGGAAGCTTTCATGTAAATCTCAGCTTTTCTGACTTAGTGGTTCTTGAGAAGAAGATTTTTAAAGTTTTTCCCTATATATTTGTGTGCAAAACTTTGATCCCCCCTTGGGGCCCCATCCTATCCCCGGGGGCCATGATTTGAACAAACTTGAATCTGCACTATGTCAGGAAGTTTTCATGTAAAAATCAGCTTTTCTGACTTAGTGGTTCTTGAGAAGATGATTTTTAAAGATTTTTCCTATATATTTGTATGTAAAACTTTGATCCCCTATTGTGGCGCCATGCAACCCCCGGGGCCCATGATTTGAACAAACTTGAATCTGCATTATGTCAGGAAGCTTTCATGTAAATCTCAGCTTTTCTGGCTTAGTGGTTCTTGAGAAGAAGATTTTTAAAGTTTTTCCCTATATATTTGTGTGTAAAACTTTGATCCCCCCCTTGGGGCCCCATCTTATCCCCGGGGGCCATGATTTGAACAAACTTAAATCTGCACTATGTCAGAAAGCTTTCATGTAAAAATCAGCTTTTCTGGCTTAGTGGTTCTTGAGAAGAAGATTTTTAAAGTTTTTCCCTATATATTTGTATGTAAAACTTTGATCCCCCCTTGTGGCCCCATCCTACCACTGGGGCCATGATTTGAACAAACTTGAATCTGCAATATGTCAGGAAGCTTTCAGGTAAATTTCAGCTCTTCTGGCCCAGTGGTTCTTGAGAAGAAGATTTTTAAATGACCCCACCCTATTTTTGCATTTTTGTGATTATCTCCCCTTTGAAAGGGACATGGCCCTTCATTTGAACAATCTTGAAAGACCTTAACCCAAGAATGCTTTTGGCAACGTTAGGTTGAAATTGACCCAGTGGTTCTGGAGAAGAAGTCGAAAATGTGAAAAGTTTACAGACAGACGGACAGACAGACAGACGGACGCTGGACAAAATGTGATCAGAAAAAATAAAGTGCACCGCCACGGCACATGATACGCCCGTCACATATTGTTAACATGAACATATCACCATGAAGAGATAGGTATGCATGGAACCAAATGTCAACCTTCCTTTAAGAATCTTACCCACTTTATGGCCTCATGTGACATTGCTTCAAATATTGATAATGTAAGCTTAATGATTTTTAAAAGGATATAAAAACATTTTCCCAAATGTTTTCAATGAAATGATTAAAGTGTAAGATAGCCTTTTATCCAAGCAAACAACTTACAATAAATGGGAGTACTCAAAAAGGTTGATTTATTCAACATATCAAAAAATACATATATCAGTATCTGCCTTTGTCAAATCTTCAAGTATAAAAGTAAAATATGCATGGTGATGTCAATATAAATAAATATAGATTAAAAACGGTTATTTCAAACACTGGTGCATCTCCTATGGTGTAGTTATTAATTAGAAAAAAATAATACATCATATATTTCTCAACTGGTTGTGTTAGACTTGAGAAATGCACATCTGCAGCTTTGCTCATTGTATTTTAAGGAATGAAGAACAATGCACAGCGTAATAAAACATCAAACATTAGTCATTATGTTTATTCTTAGACTGTAAAACTGTCATCTTAGTGAGACATGACAATCTGCACCTTGTTGTTGAGATATAAAATAAAAATATATTTTACAATATCATATTAATTCTTAAACTTTATACCAAATTAACTTTCAAAGTAATGGTTACCAATTAGAACTGTTCTAAAATTTGACAGATCAATTAGAAGGCCAGATTCCTCTGCCTAATTCCTGATTGCAAGAGATATATATAGCACCTTGATCAGATTGCTGTAACAGAAATCTTCTAAACTCATTAATTAATCTGTAATTTGACAGAATGCAATTTTTCTGTTAGCAAAATGCCTCCTGAATTGCTTGATAATTACACCCTTGGGACAAGGGAAATTTCTCTTGTTACTGACACAAAAGAAATAATTTGTTTGTTATATACTGCTGTATAGTACAGTGTATATAATGAAGAATGTGTAGTTTCTTGAATTAACATTTTTTAATATGGTTATTGCAATACTATTTCATCTGTTCAGATTTACACAAATGCCCAATCTGCAGCTTTGTTCATTGTATATATTTTTTCTGAACAATGCCACAGCCATAACAACACATCAAAATACTAATCATTAAAATAGGCCTTTATACATATTGCAACCATTTGTTGTCTTAGTGAGAAATGATACTCTGCATATAGGTTGCTGAGAAAAAAAATTAAAAATTATATAGTACAATGTCAAATTAATTTTGAAAATAAAGACTAACCACAACAAACAAATTCACTTTCACAAATAATTTCTGGTATATCTGCAATTAAGAGGCTAAGATCTCTCTGCCCAATTCCCTAGAGATAAAGATAACACCTGCTTGATCATGTTGATCAGAGATGCTCTACACAAAACTCATTAATTAGTCTTGTCAAAATGCCCTTTGCATGCTACTCCCATGGGACAAGTGGAATTTCTCATGTTATTGTTAGAAACAAAGGAAACAAGCTGTACAGTATATCATAAAAAAAATATGTGTTTTCTTGATGTAACATTTTTGAATGAGGTTTTCTACAAAACTCTTATATGAGTAGGGATTGTACCAATTATAACATACTTTTTTCAAAAAATCACTTCAACTAAATGTCACAGTGACCTTAAAGTACAGTGCAACACACCTTCTACCTAAGATGCATAAGATGACCAAGTTTCATGATTCTAGATCAAATAGTTTTCAAGTTATGAGCCGGACAGGGTTTTACCATATTTGGCCATATCTTCTTAATTAAAAGTCACAGCGACCTGGTTTTAATGTGCGACACACCTTCTACCCAAGATGTATCAACTGACAAAGTTTGATTATTCTAGGCCTTATAGTATTTAAGTTATGAGCCGGACACGAAAAAGCTAACAGACGGACGGACGGACGGACATGAAGGCCATAACATAATACGGCCCGTCTTAAGACGGGCGTATAAAAACAGATAAAAAAAAAACAAAACAAAAAACCAACCAACTTTGACCCCCTATTGTGACCCCATCTGACCCCCGGGGGCCATGATTTTAACAATTTAGAATCTGCATTATATAAGGAAGCTTTCATACAAATCTCAGCTTTTCTGGCTTAGTGGTTCTTGAGAAAAAGATTTTTAAAGATTTTCCCTATATAATTGTATGTAAAACTCTGACCCCCTATTGTGGCCCCATCCGACCCCCGGGGGCCATGATTTGAACAAACTTGAATCTGCACTATGTCAGGAAGTTTTCATGTAAAAATCAGCTTTTCTGACTCAGTGGTTCTTGAGAAGATGATTTTTAAAGATTTTTCCTATATATTTGTATGTAAAACTTTGATCCCCTATTGTGGCGCCATCCAACCCCCGGGGCCCATGATTTGAACAAACTTGAATCTGCATTATGTCAGGAAGCTTTCATGTAAATCTCAGCTTTTCTGGCTTAGTGGTTCTTGAGAAGAAGATTTTTTAATGACCCTACCCTATTTTTACCTTTTCTTGATAATCTCCCCTTGGAAGGTGGCCTGGCCCTTTATTTTAACAATTTAGAATTCCCTTTACCTAAGGATGTTTTGTGCCAACTTTGGTTGAAATTGGCCCAGTGGTTGTTGAGAAGAAGTTGAAAATGTGAAAAGTTTACAGACGGACGGACAGACGCAGGAATACAGGTGATCAGAAAAGCTCACTTGAGCTTTCAGCTCAGGTGAGCTAAAAAGGGTTATTTACTCCTTAGATAAAACCAATATAAGAAGATTTTCAAAGAATTTCTACATTTTCACTATATGACCAATAGAGCCCCACCCTAACACAAGAACCCCTGCCCCAGGGGCCATGAATTTCACAATTTTGGTAGAGGGCTCAACGCTCATTATAATTAGGCCCACAGTTTGGCTTCTTGATGTCCAGGAGTAAAGAAGAAGATTTTTTAAAATTACACTCATTTTGATGGTTTTTGCCCCACCCCTCAGGCCCCAGGGGGGCGGGGACCACGAATTTCACAATTTTTGTTCCCCTCCACCCACAGATGCTATATGCCAATATTGGTTGAAATTGGTTCAGGGGTTTCAGAGAAGAAGCTGAAAATGTTCAAATGTTAACGCACGACGAACAACGACGGACAAAAACAGAAGATTTTCAAAGAAATATTGCATGTTCACTATATTATTAATCAGCCCTGCCTTTGCACCAGAACCCCTGACCCAGGGGCATAAATTTCAGTTTTGAAAGAAGCATCCTTGATCATCATTATCATACTATTAGTTTGTCTACTGAATACCCAGCAGCAGAGGAGAAGATTTTCAAAGAAATAAAATGCATTTTCACTATATGATCAATAGGGCCCCACCCTAATACCAGAACCCCTGACCCAGGGGCCATGAATTTCACAATTTTGAAAGAGGCATCCTTGCTCATCATAACCATGCTATTGGTTTGTCTACTTATTACCCAGAGACAGAGAAGAAGATTTTCAAAGAATTTCTACATTTTCACTATATGACCAATAAAGCCCCACCCTAACACACCAGAACCCCTGATCCAGGGGCCATGAATTTCACAATTTTTAAAGAGGCATCCTTGCTCATCATTACCATGCTATTAGTTTGTCTACTTAATACCCAGAGACAGAGAAGAAGATTTTCAAAGAATTTCTACATTTTCACTATATGACCAATTAAGAGCCCCACCCTAATACAAGAACCCCTGCCCCAGGGGCCATGAATTTCACAATTTTGGTAGAGGGCTCAACGCTCATTATAATTAGGCACACCGTTTGGCTTCTTGATGTCCAGGAGTAAAGAAGAAGATTTTTTAAAATTACACTCATTTTGATGATTTTTGCCCCACCCCTCGGGCCCCAGGGGGGCAGGGACCACGAATTTCACAATTTTTGTTCCCCTCCACCCACAGATGCTATATGCCAAAATTGGTTGAAATTGGTTCAGGGGTTTCAGAGAAGAAGCTGAAAATGTTCAAATGTTAACGCACGACGACGGACAAAAACAGATCTATAGCAATAGATCACCTGAATGATTCAGGTGACCTAAAAAGGGGATGTGAGGATACTTAAAGGACAGCCTTATATTCATTTAACTCGGGGAATATAACGCCAACAGATGAAACCATGCATTAATTGTGATATTACATTTAGCCTTGACTTTTTTCTTTGAAATCAAACACTTAATAAAAACAATACAACCCATTTTTCAATTTTAAAGTCAGACAGCTAAAACTAAACAAAACAAGAGGTACTGTGAGCAATGCTCACTAAGAATACCCCCCCCCCCCCCCGCGCGCTTACCTCAATCTCCCAAAGGGTGTTGTTAATAGGTATAAATTATATCTTTCCTGAATGTAAAAATATGGTATGCCTTTGTAGAAGAAAATGGAAGATATAGTCCGAACAGAAATCCATGGTATAAACATATAATTTTGACCTTGAGATCAAAGGTCATAAAGAGGTAATGAATGTACATGACACATAGTATCATGGTGATACACCCATGTCTTATGGTATGACTATGTCAAAACCCTAGAATCAATTTTTACCTTAAGGTCAAAGTTCAAGGTCATATAGAGGTCATGAAGGTACCCGACACATCGTTTCATGGTGATACACTCATGTGTCAAATATGGTATGCCTATGTCAAAGAACAAAGAAGTCATGGCCCTGACACGAATCCATTGTAAAAACCTTTAAATTTGACCTTGAGGTCAAGGTCATATGGAGGTCATGAAGGTACCCGACACATTGTCTCATGCTGATACACTCATGTGTCAAATATGGTATGCCTATGTCAAAGAACGTCAAAGAAGTTATGGCCCGGACACAAATCCATTGTAAAAAAAAAACCTTTGATTTTGACCTTGAGGTCAAGGTCATATAGAGGTCATGAAGGTACTTAACACATCGTCTCATGGTGATCCACCTGTGTGCCAAATATGGTATGTCGATGTCAAAGAAGAAAGAAGTTATGGACCGGACACGAATCTGCACAGACAGACAGATGGACAGACAGACAGACAGAGTGATTCCCATATACCCTCCTGAACTTCGTTCGCGGGGGGTATAATTAATAAACAATTTAAGTTAAATTGGTAAACAAGAGTTGCGAAAAATGGTACAACATACGCCCATTAGACCTCAGCACTTTATATGCACTCAATACGCAAGTTCCAAGATATCAGCTCTTCTTTGATGGAGGTACGTTCAGTATTCTGTTGAACGCTTGGGTGGGTACAAGATGTGTACATATATTATAGACTAACTATGTTAATAAGAATAAAAGTTCTCAAATCGTAAATTTTGTTTGTATCAGCCATTGGTATACATTAAACTGACCATATGAAGAATAATATTTATTTGAATTAGGCCAATAAATTTATTATTCATTTATTTTTTTATTTCCTCTTCTGCATGAGTGATACTTTATCAAAGAAAGATGGTGATTATAGATTTTTGTTTCAGCTATTTTATTATCAAATAATCATAAATTTACTAAGATTGTATGCCCCAGCAGTTTGCGTGGTTGCACGATGTCTGATAATCATCCTTTAGGCAATATATGAAGGCAGCGATAAGCATTTGTATCCACCGCGTGTGGGCGAAAGTATGTTTTGCGTCTCACTGCGCGTAAGAGTTCCACAAAGGGAAAGAACTATTGGACAACTAGGAAATTGCGTATTGATATCATAGAAAACCTTAAAATAGGTCATGGTGCACCAATCCATTTGACATGTAAACTGATCGTGTATTTCTCTGAGAGGGTGGTTGTAACAAAATGATGGTGCAATAGCTGTATATATCCATAATGAGAAAAAGTCCAGAAAAGTATTTCACCTACTTTTAGCCATAAAGTGGCTCATGGTGCAATCAAGTTGATTGATTGATTGAATGCACTGTTTAACATCTGCTTGAGAATCTTTCACTCATATGGCGAGGTCACCATTACCGGTGAAGGGCTGCAAAATTTAGGCCTATGCTCAGCGCTTATGGCCTTTGAGCAGGGAGGGATCTTTATCATGCTACTCCTGCTGTGAAACGGGACCTCGGTTTTTGTGGTCTCATCCGAAGGACCGCCCCATTTAGTCGCCTCTTACAACAGGCAAGGGGTACTGAGGACCTATTCTAACGCGGATCCCCACGGGAGTTCAATCAAGTTGAAATGTGAACTGATTGATATGTAATTCTCTGATAGGGAGGTTGTAAAAATTTCATGGCAATACCTGTATTCATAACAGAAAAAGCCTGGAATATTAGTTGTCTGACCTACTTTTACTCTTAAAATAGGTCATGCTGCACCAATTAAATTGAAATATGAACTGATTTGATATGTATTTCTCCATGTTCTCTGAGAGGGATGTGATGACAAAATTTCAGAGCAATTAATACCTGTACATATTCATAACAAAAAAATCTATTCAGGAGAACTTTTTCACCTATAGCTACTATTACTCCTAAAGTAGGTCATATATGGTGCACCAATGCAGCTGAAATGCAAACTTATATTCCTCTGCAAACTAATATACCTCCAATTGGCGTTAGGAGTTTGTGTTACCACAATTCACGTTCCTAGCCCCAGTACAAAGTTTTCCTAATAAGGTTGATCGATCCTCATGTGATGTCATAGGTTTTTGCAAAAATCTTAATAAATTAAACTTTGCGCATGATAGAAATATATCTTTCTGAGTTATTTCATGCACTGGATATAATAAAACATCTGGTAAACTATTAATACAGAAAAAATTATATTTTCCAGAGATAATCAATTATTTATGATTTATAAAAATGTTGTCAAGGGCAATAACTCCTATGCTGGAATTTCCTCTACTGGATGTCTATTATACATTGGTTTCCTTAAAGGGACTGGTTCACGATTTTTGATAAAAATATTTTTCATTTTTGATGTTAAACATTAGAAATATAACTCATTTAATGTTGACAGCCAAAATTTTGACCTTCTGAATGCAAGAATGAAAACAATATTTTAGCCTTAAATATGTGTTATGTAAACAAAGACTCGAGTCTTTTTATGTAAACAAACAAACAAGTGAAATATTGATTTTGTAATATAGTGCATCTTAATTTTGCATAGTCACAAATTTTAACTTTTAAATGACACATTTCACCCCAAAAATGCTTGAAATATGAAAGATATAATAACACTTAGATCGATATCCATTTCTTTTGAAAATTTGTAAACAATAGCATACCGCAATCTTTGTTTACAAAACAAATAATAAACTCTCTAAAATGAGCTTCTGTGATGATGTATAACCTTAATTTTCATGTGAAATCTTTCAAACACATTAGACAATAGATTTTGATCATTAAAAGTGAAAAACAAAATTTTGGGTAAAATCGTGAATCAGTCCCTTTAATATCCATAATTAATCTATATAAATCTATGAATTAGCAGGTTTTTTTTTAAAACTGTTGATAATCAAATTTTGTCATTTCAACAAGTTTTTATCTATTTTTATCATTTTGTATAACGAAAATGTGTGATTTTCTGATGTTGACGTATACTTCTGTTTACGTATGTCTGACATCTTTAAAAAGGTGGCAACATATAAATTTTCTTTGGTTATTAATTAAATTAGACTATATTGAGTGGAAATTAATAAAGTTTTTCCACTTTTAACCATTAGTATTGATAAGTCACATGAGGATGGAGCTACCTTAACTGATACATAATATGTGCTATGACCTTGACCTTGAAAAACAGTAGGCATCTTCCTCTCATCATGGGGTGCAATGGATTAAGTTTTTTCAAAATTGTGGATTCTCGTAATAATTAAGCTATATAGCAGGGATCGAAATTAACATTTTTCACCACTAGCAAATTTTAGCTAGTGGATTATTTTCCAACTAGCAAAATTGAGCTTTTACTAGCATTTTTCAATCGATTACTGTTTTACATGAATTTAAGAAAACAAGCATGTCTCTTTATCAAATTTTTGGGAAAATCTTTTAAAATCTCCTTTAAAGTGTAATAATAAAAATAAGATTGTGAATTCTTTCATTTAAAATTCAATGAATTATCAGACAACATACATGGTGTGGGTCATAGGGTACACTTGTGTGGCATACTCGCTGTCCAGAGATCTACCACCTATTTACAGCATCATGTGGATTGAAATCTTGAAGACTGTTTGCGCCAATTCAAACTATATGTTCAAAACTTTTGGAAATTTCATCTAAAAAAATTCTAGTTGAAAAGAAAACCCAGCGACCTCTAAGTACTATAGAGTACAGAAGGACACCACGTGAAACGGTGACACTAACACTGTCATGTGTTGTTTCATGTAGACACGGACGAGATCAATATGCTTGCTATTTAAATCAGACGTCTCTGAGACGTCCGAAGTAGGCCATCTTCGACATCACTGACTGAGATGACCTTGGCCTTAGTTATTTATTTGATCCACGTTTACTTTTTCAATACTTGTATATTCATTCTGTAAAGCATTTCTATGCACAAGACAAAATTATTGTAAACTTCAAAGTACAGCCAATAAACCGAGGAAATCCGGGAAAAAGATTGGGGTTTTTTCACTCGCAAAAAGTTGCGATCACTTGTGATTTTTTACTCGCAAATTCAATTTTTAACTCGCATAAAGCGAGTATTTCCCCTTAATCTCGTTGCCTGAGAGATTGTGCTGGACCTTTGCAGGGTTGGCAAAAAAGTGGTCAATACTGGTTAAAACCGGTCAATACTGGTCGATTGAAAATTATTTGGTCATTATAGTCTGTGTTATTTATTTCACAGGAGCTTGGGTTCAGGACCCCCCCCCCCCCCCTCCCCTCCAAATAAGCTACATGAGTTGATTTCATTATTTTTTTGTTGAAAATATTTCTAATACATGCCAACAACGTCGTGCATACCCCTAAAGTCCAAACTAATTCAAAATAAGCCCTTTTACAAAAATACCCTCACTGGTTATTATAACAGAACAAGGTTTCTAACTCCCGCATCATGGCGTCTGCAAAAATGTCAAACTCCCTGGGAAAACCTTGTCCACAGTCGTTCAAAATTCATTTACCCCTAAAAGTAACAGTCCCCGTAGCTTCATAAATCATCCATGGTTTAAATACACAACTTTTTAGTGGCGCATTTTATAGCCCCATCTGGGAATTCCATCGTTTCTTACAGGTAGTCGTAGATTTTCAACTTTGATGGCCGGAAGTTGGTATTGTACAGAAATAGTCACCCAGTCGATCAATTTTTAGAAAGGGGAAAACCCGAAGAGAACTTCCGAATGTCGTACGCGCTATGAAAAATCTAGAGAATCGCGATGGTTTAAAGGGCGCAGATTTTCAAAGAGTAAAAAATTCAATGATTATACAGACGATTATAGATATTGAATTTCAAATTCTGAACCCTAGCACCTGTGATTTATTTTAAATGTTTAAGTGACCATTATGGTAAATACTGTAATTCATAACATGCACTATCAGTTTATAATATACTCATAAGTCATAAAATTAAATAAATAATGTACAAATGACTGTTGAATTGGGGATGGTGTAAAAGTTTCTGTTCAAATTTCTTAGTTTAACAAGAACTACCTATAAGTATTGTTTCATCAGTCTTCATTTTAACTGTTGAATAAACATTTGAGGGGATGGGTTGGTGATGTTTTCATAACAATAACAGGCACACTGGTCATCTCTGATCCCAGCCTATGCTTATTAGCACCTGTCAACTCTGCTTCCTGTGGTCAGGTAATGTCCAGCTACCTTTTATTCTTAATCTGCCCAGGTACATGTATTAAGAGGCCTGTCTCCAATCGTCAAGCTATGCTATAGAACTGTGACCCTCTGGTAGGTACTGAAGATATTTCGGTCATTTTCAGCAAACCAAATATATTAAACCAAGGTTTGACATTTACTTTTTTCAGCACTAGACCAGTCGGGCTATTTCAAATTATTTTTACTAGACCTGACTTTATATCCACTAGCCCTGACCAACTTTCCAGAAAAAACCCTGATAGTTTCTCCATATTTAAATACTTCATGTAAATGACAAACGTTTACGACGTAATTTATTAACTTGATAAACACTTTATTATAGTATATTCAAATAAACTGTTTAAAATTAACATCGAGTAGATGTCGTAAAACATCATTACCGACTGCGACTTATTTATTAGAACTAAAAATAGAGATTATTCCACCACACGGTTCAAGATTGGTAATTTCTTGTTTATTATTTACCACGACCAGTCGGACTAGTAAATCGACATTTTACCCGACCGGACCTATCATTTAGTAGACTCGGTCGGTCGGACGTGCCTTAGTGTCAAACCCTGTAAACTTATGAAATTACATTTGATTATCTATTGAAAAATATTAATCAACAATTGATCCATATAATGAAAAGACTTAATCTATCTTTATCTTTGCAAGAAATGTACAAAAATAGGAAAATGGACAGTTTAAATCACAATTGACCAGTATTGACCACTTGGGGAGTATTGACCAGGACGGTTAAAACCCAACCCTGAACCTATGTATCCAGGGGCGGATCCAGGAATTGCGGTTACGGGGGGTGCCACTTTATGAGACAGTGGGTCCTGGGCGAAGCCCTGGTGGGAATCTCCGAAGCTCATGAATTTTACAGATCTTATGGGGCTTGAAACATTTCTCCTATTTAGTCATTTGTACTATTTTCTATCATTTTAATAAGGTGAAATTAATAAAATGACCCAATTTGAAGGGGTTTTTTGGGAAAAGATTAAGTTCTCCCCATAAAGTAATTCAAGAAATCAAAAGATTTTGTCCTTTATTTCTCTGAGAGTGAAAGAAATTATTGCTTCTTTTATCGTTTAGTACATTTTCCGAAACAAGATACCACGATTTACCTTAAATTTGAAAGCCCCCATCTAAATCCACCACTGGCACTGGTATCTACATAAAAATGTTACACAGTCTTCGACGTTAACCAGTGGCCCGATGGCCGAGGCCAGTAAAATCGGGATCGGGCTTCTTAAAATATTAAACCCAGGAGTCCGGCAGGCCTATAAATGTTTTCTTATATGTTCTGTATATATTACAAATAAAGCGTGAGATTGACTCAGACTTTGTCATGACTTTGTAGTCAAATTTCGCATAGATGATAGAAAAACGATCAACCATGCTGCCTTTTCTGAAGTATAGGGAGGGGGCTCGTCCGGGAAATTCAAAACCACCCAAACATATTTCACAATAACAACCATCAGATCATACGAGGAAAAAGAACGAAAATTTATGCCCCATTGGACAGAGGGTAGGCCTTGGCTAAGATTTGATTCTGGAGAAAACAAAATGTTTTGTACGTGGTGCATACAAAACAAAGTAGAACATGAGCTGCTGATGTCATATGCGAGATTAATATGTTGAAAAATAAAATAAGATAATCCTTTTAATGTCAGTTGTTCTCTTAACTATGATCATCTTGACCTGTATTTTCCTACAGTAGAACTGTGCATGTATCTATAGAGTAGAATAAACATGCAGCACCTTACAAATGACAAGTGGTCAAATCAGAAAAAAAAACATTTTAAGCCTGTAAATTATTGTTCGGGCTTGCACAATTATTATACTGGGAGGCCCGAAGGGCCTGTTGTGCTTCACAAAGTTTTTCGTGAAGACTGGTTACATCACCTCATTTTGGAATATCACAAGCTAGTGCTTGGATTTTAAAAGATGAATACACACTTAAAGCTATATTTGTATTCATATGTTAAACCCTAAGCATCTGTGTGGAATATGCGTTTGTCAAATAACTTCTTTTCAATCAATCCGAAAGTAGAAATTTTATATATTTCGTTCTTTTTCCATTGCTATATTTACCTTATTGTGTCGTCTTTGATAACTGTATGTCCTTTTGTAATAAACAGTCAGTTCCTTGTGTTCTTCTCAAACTTCTGATCGTCAACTTTGTCAGGAGATTGTTGAGCGGTACCTTGCCCATCGTTGTTACGTGATACATAGATATGAATCTCACTATTCGCAACTTTAGGACTAGGCTATTGCGCATGCGCTGAATATTGACAACAAAGATCTAGCTCAAATTTGTTCAGTTTTGTAAACAAAAGACTAATCGACGTGTGTCAGAGCATCAGTACGTATTACAAACAGAAAACGATTTGTTTTACACAAATATTATAATGTACAACACTCGTAAGGTTACTGAGAATAAATTTACACCAACGCCTAATGATAAGCATAATATGTTTTACGGCGTGACCGTGTTTGAGGGCGAAGCAAAAAAGTTTTGACATTAGTATCTATATCCAAAACAGGACAAAAACAACCCGAAGTTAGCACGCGGACGGAGCTGTATCAAAGCATCCTAATTTTTGGACATTTGATCCACCTATATATTGAACGCGGGAAATATAACGCAATTGATGTAAACAGTACATTGTGACGTCATATTCAGCGTCGTTATTTAGCAAATTTACAAACAAAGGGTTTGAACCACAAAAAAAACATGGAGTTAATCGTGGAGTGATTATATATGATTAAGAAAATAAGATTTACATGCTTTTACGGATTTTATGTATAACATCTCAGAACGACGTGAACTAGGGTAGACGAGATTCAAAATGGAGGAATACATGTCCACGCGCTAATATTCGAATCGACGCCATTGGTACCAAACTTTTCAAGTTCCATAGGTATGGTTTAATTTTTCATTATTTTCCTATATTTTCCTTTTAAACATGTATATACGTGTTACCTATAGGGAGAGCTCCGCTCTCACGGCCCTTCGGGCCGTGAGAGGGCTTCGCCCTATATAATTTCTTGATGTATTACGAACACACAATGCTCATAATGTTTACATATGGATTAAACCATTGAGATTGCTAGTAAAATATTTCACAACGTTTGAATAGGTTTTAAAACAATGATGATGTTTCTTAGAACACATTGGGGAACTCGGTGCAGTGGCCGGGGGGGGGGGGGGGGGGGGGGTTGGGTTACTACAGGAGCCCACATGGTTAGCTGTTCAGAGAAAAGTGCATCACAATGACACACTACTGGTACATACACAATTCTTTAAAGAAATCTCAATTGCCTGTACTCTTTACCTATAGTTTTATACTCATCTGTTCAACAATGACTTTATATTGCTCAGTAAGAAAACAATGACAGATTAAGATGTGTTATTGAACTACATCTTGCAAATTCACATTGCACATGCATCTAGGATATATAGCAAGAAAAAATGTGTCTGGAGGAATGGAAGAAATTCACACAATGATTTCAATACATAATTATGCTAAAAATTAGTGTAAAACTTATGTCTTTTATTATTACAAATTATAGAATGCCATAGAATAGAATTATTTCTAATCCAGAGCCCCAACAGGGCATCAGATGTTACACACATAAGGGAGCAAGCCACCCATGGGCCACATCGCTCACCTTGGCCCATATCTGAAGACTTTCCATATATATTTGCATGTAAAACCTTAGTCCCTATTGTGGCCTCAACCTACCCCTGGAGGCCATACTTTTCACGAAGTTGAATCTGCACTATGTCAGAAAGCTTTCATTTAAATGTCAACTTCTTTGGCCTAATGGTTCTTGGGAAGATTTTTAAAGAATTTCCCTATATATTTCTATGTAAAACTTTGATCCCCTATTGTGACCGCATCATACCCCCGGGGGCCCATCTTCACAAGTCAAGGGTTATTGATTCGTTACCTCGCTAGTGTGAGGTAATGAATCAATAACCCTTGACTTGTGAAGATGCCGGGGGCCATGATTTTAACAAACTTGAATTTGCGCTATGTCAGGAAACTTTCATGTAAATATCAGCTTTTCTGGCTCAGTGGTTCTTGAGAAGATTTTTAAATGACCCCACCCTATTTTAGCATTTTTATGATGATCTCCCCTTTGAAAGGAACATGGCCCTTCATTTGAACAAACTTGAAAGCCCTTCACCCAAGGATGCTTTTGGTCAAGTTTGGTTGAAATTAACCCATTGGTTCTGAAGAAGAAATCAAAAATGTAAAAAGTTTACAGACAGATGACGGACAACAGGCGATCAGAAAAGCTCACTTGAGCTTTCAGCTCAGGTGAGCTGAAAAACCCAAAAGACAGAGTTAATATGAATTGAAACAAGACAAAATTACTTTGGACAAGAAGGAAGGAGTCACTGCACCTCATATGCTTATAGTTCAAGTAAACAATTCACAACTATAATAGATGACTCATAATCATGCAAACATTTTGCCACCTTGCTCTCTAGAAGTAAAGAAGTTTTTCAAAGATATAACGTATTTTCAACATATGACCAATTTGGCTCCACTTGGGGTCCTAAACCTAGGGTTTATAAATTTCACAATTTTGGTAGAGGGCTCATTTCTTACCACAATCATGCCCCCAGGAAGGCAGGGTCAATGAAATTCCCAATTTTTGTTCCCCTTTATCCATCTATACTTTATACCAAAATTGGTTAGAACTGGTTCAGGTGTTCAAAAGAAGAAGCTTCAAATGTTAAATGTTTATGACCAGTGAAGACATATAGCAAAAGGTCTCTTGAGCGATTCAAGTGACTCTGTAACGACAAAGTCAGAGTGATTTCTCTAGGGCACCTGCCATGTGATGGGGACCTAATAGTACTTTAATTTTTATACCAATAAATATGAATAAGAATGAATACAAGTAGTTTACTTTATAATAATAATAATGAGTTTATTCACCAATCAAGGGCATGTACAGTTTAACTAGTAATTAATTATAACAATATAAATAAATAACAATCATTCAGATCTACTACTACTTTGCACACATCTATGATTACATATGAAATACTGATTTCAGACCGAATTTAAACTAACATAATGAAATATACAATAGAATAACCAAACTCCTTCACACATCTAAGGACAGTGCCAGTTTCAGAGACAGTGGATAATGATAATGTTGTGTGAATACATGTGAAGTTCTAATCAATATCAGTGTAAGAGTTTAGTAAATACAGTATGCAAGTATAATACACATGTACATGCAGGATCCAGTTGTTCTAAATGTTTTATGTCTAAAGCAGGAAGGTTTAAATGATTATATAAATGAAAATAATTGCTATATGAATAAAAAAAAACAATTTAAAAAGTTGAAGAAAGCATGATTTGTTGACTTGATTAAGGATGTACCAAGGGACAGTGCCTGTTAACAGTCTGGTTATAAATCATTTGCCAGACTATTGGTCTTGTACTCCCAGTAACCAAGACAGCTTACAAGTGTAATACACATGTACATGCAGGATCCAGTTGTTCTGAATGTTTTATATGATATTATTAAAAAAAAGAAATTTCTGCCGAATGTATTCTCCTTGATGTACTTTTCACTGAACATGTGCAACCTTTAACTCTGTCCATGCTGACTGGTATGTAATAGTAACAACTGTTTACTACATCTGTATAATGAATACATGTGTTAATCTTCTCAAAACATCCATTAATCTTGAGAAAATATTACGCTTTTATTTCACAAAACCCAACAAATTTCCTTGCAGGAGTTGATGCATCAATTTGGTACATATGTCGTCTTTTCAGGAACCTTATCTCTGTAAAGGAAATTTGGTCTTGTTAATTTTGTGTACAATTTTCATTTTAACAAATTCATAGTTAATGATATTAAACAATAAAACTAATTTTGCAAATATTGCAAAATCCATATGGCATGGTAGAGATAATATTTATGAGAACTTCATTGGCAATAATCAAGTTCATTACATTTTAATAAGGTGTTTTAAATAAATTCCCTTTAAAGTGATTTAAATAGCTATTATTGATCTACAGAATTGACCAACTCTGTAATGTATATAAGTTATGTGATGCATAGAAATCTTGTGGTTTTCTACAGCCTATCATAATTGAAAAGTGAGTCTGTATGAAAATCACAAGGCTACACAGCCCTACCAAGTTTCATGGTAAATGAATCTGATGACTATGTATGTCAGTTTGTCTCCCTGGGCCTCATCAGTCAGAGAAGAGATCAAACTGAGACACCAAAATTGTCGAGGATAATCTCTGATACCTTCCTGGTTTCCAATATACATTTAAATGCATGTATGTTTTTACAAGTTTTATTTTCACATTTCTCAAAATTCACATGTTTAAACATTAAAACATTCAAGAAACCAGGAAAGTTTCGGCCCATTTTGAACTGAAATTCTGCAGCAATGAAACAAATCACATTGACTTTTTGAAATCTTTTGGCATCACAGGAAGGTGGAACTATGTTAATAAAATACTAATAATCAACAAATAATCTGACTGTACTGTTGTCTGTCTAATCATGAATTCATTGACAATTCTGCAATGAGACACTGGCATAGAACTGCCGGATAAGATCATCTGCCATTGTGAGTCTACTACTGGATTGACTTGGTGCCTGTTACAGTTGTCAATCAGTTAAAAAATTGAAATTTAATAGCACATACTGCTCGAATGGTCTCCTTGAAATCTTTGAAGCAATAAACATTTACATTGATAGACAGGCAGTACACAAATACCTACAATAAAACAAACTGAAAATTTTTAACTGGAAACAAACTGTTAGATGAAAACTGAACATGATTGAACTACAGAAAATGTTCTTCATATACCCTTCCCCATTGTCTATAGTCTATCTAAGAGTATGGTTGACATTATCCATACCTGCATTATGCATGACATTGAAAGGAATAGACATGCATGTATATCTGATAATAAAATGGAATACCCATCTTATTTATCATCTTTAAGGTAATTCCCCATACCATATCTTAGTATTGAAAAACCTACAGATTTCTATCAAAATTTGCATGTATTTTGTTGAGGATGCATAGTGACCAAATTACCGAAGAAATATATGTTTAGCGGCCTTTCTCAGAGTACAGTCACTTCTAAAAATAGAACACATCACTTTAAAACAAGCAGTGTTAACATACATACATTTTAAGGCACTGTCTTTATTTAAACGATAGAAATATGTTTCTTTCATGTGAATTGAAGAAAATGTATTGCATTGGACCGTTTTCAATAATTTTTCATCTAATGAACCATGTTCTTGTTTCCAAGGTGATAAAAATGCACGTATAGTAGTCAAATTTTGACTAATCATAGCCTACCATATCCGGAAAATTGTGTTTTCAAAAACCTTCAGATTTCTTAAACATTTCAATATGTTTTACCTTTACACTCTAGCAATCAATTGACATAAGAAGTAGATAGGGTATCGGATAATTTGAGAGCCCAATGATCCCCTCTAGGTTAAAAACCTTGAAAAAACGCATATTGGAAAATGGTGTCTAAAATTCCCATCTCTGCAAACATGTTCCGTTAATCATTTACATTACTAAATTACCATTTCAAGAAATATTACAGGGGGCTTTTAGAAAAGCAGTTTAAAACATTAAAGCTTCAAATAGCTAAAAACCACTTTCATTGATTGCCGTAAGCTTTTGGAATCGGGCTTTAAGTTAGAAAAATCCTAACTTTACTAACTATGGAGCTTACTAAATCCATAGCCTACGTCACATGAACACTGACATGACGTCATAATAGATGGAAAAATAAAATTATGTCGCCAGATCTAGTTGCAACAAAATGATGTAGATCAGAATGATTTTTACATTTTTAACACTCATTCCACAGGGGCCCGTCACGAATTGACCCTCTCTATTTTATATTTACACTTGTAAATATAGAATAGACGATGTCAAATTTTAATAAGACAAATATTTCGTGACGAAAGCAATTTTTGTCGTGTACATGTAAATATATATTTAAAATTTGCATAGTTTTAGATTATGCATATGTACGTATTTTATTTATATCATGACATCGATCGTATTCTGTCAGGTTTAAATAAATTATAGGGAAAACATAACAAAAATAGGTGACTGCAGTACATGTACCACACAAAAATTTGCATTTTGTTGAATAGGAGATTCGATATTTCTACCCATCATTAATGATCAGAAATCACACAAAAGAAATGGCCTACAATAAATACATTGAAAGTTGGCAACATGATTTAACATCTTAATCTGTAATATTTGCAGAAATCTCACGGGAATTAATGAACGATTGTGTGTCATAACGCAATGTGTATGGAGAGTTTACAACTTCGCGATGTATATAACTATAAGCATTTCTCTCCCGAGCGTTGTCTTGTATAAAACCGGCTAGTTTGTATTATTGCGATTCGTATGTTGTTGTTTTTTAATTCTAAATTTTTGTTGTTTGCTTTCAAACAAGCAGTCCTAATACGGTCTACAAAATTCACCAAAATGCCATCGGGTTCGTTGAATGTGTGATAACGTTTGTGACTCGTGAATAACGTTTCCAACGTTATTTGACGTGGTCTGGGGAATTACGTTAAGTTCCATTTTTGTTTTGTCCACCTTGTCAAATTTCCTACATGCAGAATGGTCAAAATTTCAGCAACAATTACTTTTGAATCCTTATGATAATGGTTCTCTAACAATGTTCAAGAGTCACAACTTGATTATCCTGATCAACAGTTACTAATAAATTGATCCCAAAATGTCTAGACATTGCCGAAACTGATTCCTGCCCTGCAAAAGTGCCTCACTGCCTAAGATTATTCAGTACCTGTTGAATTTCTGGATAAGTCATAAGATTACCATTGGAATGAAAGAAAACATATGAAAGGTATCCAAATTTTGTTCAATTTCATGTATTGCTGCATTTCGTAGCTCTTGGTGATCATTTTGTTTTCTATAGAGGGCAAGACTAACAGACCTAAAGAAACAATTCCCATCCCCTACTATAGGTCGTCTGTGAAGTCCATATAATGTCAGATATTCATCCTGATCCGTACTTTCAACAGGCTGTCCAGCACTCTTGGACAACAGAGGGGCTAATTTTAGGACTAAAATTACGAAATTTCAGGGCTAAAATTTGGAATTTCATAACTAAATTAGGGCAGTTTTAGACATTTAAATGGTCTTACAATTTTAACAATAAATTAAACTCACAAAAAATACTCTCCATGCAGGAAGGGTGTCTTCCAGCTATTATTGGCATTTGGCAATAACCTAAATAGTCTGACACATCTTTGTCACAAAGCCAAAAGCAATAAACAGCTTGAATCATGAATTCACTGGTCAAATTTAGCTTGAATGTATTTTCAAAATTGCTAGACTAGAAATATATTTTTAAAAAAATAGGAATTGAGTGGGGAAATTAGGACTTTTTAAGGATTTTCAGAATCATCTAACATTTGTAAATGTAAATGGACCTCATTATTTATGACTCTATCAATTCCTGAAATCTACAAGAGTGTAGTATCCGTGTTAAAAACTATCCATTAATATTAGACAATAGACTGACACTAGAGTTAATGAATATTGAAATGAAATGGTTATGGGAATATATTTCATAATGTTCAATATTTGTTCTTAATCAGGGTTTGACACTAAGGCACGTCCGACCAACTGAGTCTACTAAATGATAGGTCCGGTCGGGTAAAATGTCGATTTACTAGTCCGACTGGTCATGTTGAAAAAATAAACAAGAAACTTTACTTTAAACCATAAGATATTTTATTCTTAACTAAAAAAGAATAACTGTAGAGTTTGCGAGGAATTTTGAACTGCATGATGACACAATCTCTATTTTTAGTTCTAATAAATAAGTCGCAGTTGGAAGTGATGTTTTACGACATCTACTCAATGTTAATGTGTGTAAAGTTATGTTTTAGATGAATTTATTTTCTTTATTTTAAAAACCCAGTTTATTTGAATTAAATATAAGAAAGTGTTTATCAAATTAATCGTAAACAGCCATATTTCGGTGTTGACATATGTGCGGGAATGTCTCTATATTCAAATACGACTTCTCGTCCTCAAGGAAAGATGTCCTAAGAGAAAAAAAAGTAAAAGGTTGGGAAGAAACCAAGCAAGACTTATGAAATAGAGATTTAACAAGAGGCCCATGGGCCACATCGCTCACCTGAGTCACCTTGGTCCATATCAGAAGACTTTCTATATATATTTGCATGTAAAACCGTAGTCCTTATCATGGCCCCAATCTACCCCTGGAGGCCATAGTTTTCGCAAACTTGAATCTACACTATGTCAGAAATTTTTCTTGTAAATGTGAACTTCTTTGGCCCAATGGTTCACGAGAAGAAGATATTTGAAGATTTTTTCTATATATTTGTATGTAAAACTTTGATCCCCCCTTGTGGCCCCATCCTACCCCCAGGGGCCATGATTTGAACAAACTTGAATCTGCACTATATCAGAAAGCTTTCATGTAAATATCAGCTTTTCTGGCTCAGTGGTTCTTGAGAAGAAGATTTTTTAAAAAAAATTCCTATATATTTGTATGTAAAACTTTGATCCCCTATTGTGGCCCCATCCTACAACAGGGGGCCATGATTTGAACAAACTTAGCTCTGCTCTATGTTAGGAAGCTGTTCATGTGAATATCAGCTTTTCTGACTCAGTGGTTCTTGAGAAGAAGATTTTAACTATATATTTGTATGTAAAACTTTGATCCCCCCTTGTAGCCCCATCCTACCCCAGGGGCCATGATTTGAACAAACTTGAATCTGCACTATGTCAGAAAGCCTTCATGTAAATATTAGCTTTTCTGGCTTAGTGGTTCTTGAGAAGAAGATTTTTAAAGATTTTTCATATATATTTGTATGTAAAACTTTGATCCCCTATTGTGGCCCCATCTGACCCCCAGGGGCCAGGATTTTAAAAATTTAGAATCTGTACTATATATCAGAAAGCTTTCATATAAATCTCAGCTTTTCTGGCTTAGTGGTTCTGGGAAGAAGATTTTTAAAGACTTTTTCTATATATTTGTATGTAAAACTTTGACCCCCTATTGTGGTCCCATCCGACCCCCGGGGGCCATGATCTTAGCAATTTATAATCTGCACTATATCAGGAAGCTTTCATATAAATCTCAGCTTTTCTGGTTCAGTGGTTTTAAAACATTATTCCTATAAATTTGTATGTAAAACTTTGATGCCCCCCTTGAGGCCCCATTCAATCCCCGGGGTCCATGATTTTAACGAACTTGAATCTGCACTATATCAAAAAAAAAAAAAAAACGAAAAAAAAAAGAAAAAAAACAATAACAACTTTGACCCCCTATTGTGGCCCCATCCGACCCCTGGGGGCCATGATTTTAACAATTTAGAATCTGCATTATATAAGGAAGCTTTCATATAAATCTCAGCTATTCTGGCTCAGTGGTTCTTGAGAAGAAGATTTTTAAAGATTTTCCCTATATATTTGTATGTAAAACTTTGATCCCCTATTGTGGCCCCATTCGACCCCCGGGGGCCATGATTTTAACAATTTAGAATTTGCATTATATAAGGAAGCTTTCATATAAATCTCAGCTTTTCTGGCTCAGTGGTTCTTCAGAAGAAGATTTTTAAAGATTTTCCCTATATATTTGTATGTAAAATTTTGACCCCCTATTGTGGCCCCATCCGACCCCCGGGGGCCATGATTTTAACAATTTAGAATTTGCATTATATAAGGAAGCTTTCATATAAATCTCAGCTTTTCTGGCTCAGTGGTTCTTCAGAAGAAGATTTTTAAAGATTTTCCCTATATATTTGTATGTAAAACTTTGACCCCCTATTGTGGCCCCATCCGACCCCCGGGGGCCATGATTTTAACAATTTAGAATCTGCATTATATAAGGAAGCTTTCATATAAATCTCAGCTTTTCTGGCTCAGTGGTTCTTGAGAAGAAGATTTTTAAAGATTTTCCCGATATATTTGTATGTAAAACTTTGACCCCCTATTGTGGCCCCATCCGACCCCCGGGGGCCATGATTTTAACAATTTAGAATCTGCACTACCTAATAAAGCTTATCTATAAATTTCATCTTTTCTGGCCCAGTGGTTCTTGAGAAGAAGATTTTTTAATGACCCTACCCTATTTTTACCTTTTCTTGATTATCTCCCCTTGGAAGGTGGCCTGGCCCTTTGTTTTAACAATTTAGAATTCCCTTTACCTAAGGATGTTTTGTGCCAACTTTGGTTGAAATTGGCCCAGTGGTTGTTGAGAAGAAGTTGAAAATGTGAAAAGTTTACAGACGGACAGACGGACGGACAGACGGACGCCGGAGTACGGGTGATCAGAAAAGCTCACTTGAGCTTTCAGCTCAGGTGAGCTAAAAAACGGTTGAGGCCATTTTATTTTAAATTGACTAGAGAATTTCCATGTTGGGTAGAATTTAAAGAAACAAAAAATGTGTTTGAAAATGAAAGCGTTAAATTGAATGACGAGACTAAAACTCTATTTTGAGACAATTAAGTACGTTTTAGTTCATGCAATCTTCATGTTTGTCATTTGAATTCAGTACATTTAAATATGAAGAAACTATCAGTTTCTGGAAAGTTGGTCATGGCAAGTGGATGTAAGGTCAGGTCTAGCAAAAATCATTTGAAGTAGCCCGACTGGTCTAGTGCTAAAAAAGTAAATGTCAAACCCTGTTTATATTCCTTTTCTGTGTAGACCTTTCATCCCCTTTATTTACAACATGGAAAGTTTGGTTTTGAACTTGGCTTCTTAATTTTGGAGAGGAAGTAGAAATTCAAAAAGCAGTAAATGACAATTTCAATAAGTCTTCAGCTCAGGCTGATCTGACATTCCCCCAACTCTTACTTGTAGTTTTATATATATATAAAGAAGTGATGGACCCAGTCATGTATATATATATATAAAAGTGGAGGTAAATGGTAAGAGGAATCTCAGATTAAATAATCCAGGCTAAGAACTGATGACTGCACATATATATGTGTTACAAACTTGAAATTCATTTTTAAAAACTTACTTGAAGCCATGACTCAGATGTAAGATTTACAGACACTTGCATCAGCTCAATCCGAAGGAAACCATTGCGGGTAGGGATCCTCCGTTCTCTACAATAAGCATGATAAGACTGAAATACATTTTTCCACCTGCATATCTTTGATAGAATATTCCTTATTAATTGAAAATTGAAACTAGATGTCTCGCACACACGAGTATTCAAGAAAGGCAAAGACAATGAACAGTGATCAATCTCATAACTCCTATAAGCAATATAATATAGAGAGTTGGGCAAACACGGACCCCTGGATATACCAGAGGTGGGATCAGGTACATTTTGTATAAATATATAAGTGTGTGTGTGTTTGTATATATCATCCAGAGATAGGTATAAAAATATCTACACAAGTAGTAGTATAATAAAAGAAACTAGTTCTAATTGTAACGGGGACCGTTACAGATGTTCCCCAAACCTCCCCAATTAAAAAGTGATGTACTTGTGAATCTATAGCAAAAAATCATTTTATTTTAGCCTTTAATTACATGTAGTACGTTCAATATGGTCATTTCAGTACCAAAAAATGAAAGAAAGCGTTGCACGCGCATACACGCGCACGCATGTATGAATCCGAATTTTTGTTGATGTCGTTCAACAGGCATGTGTATCATATACTCACAGTGTGAATTTCATAACGTTTCCACCAAATATAAGGAAGTTATAGCGATTTTAAAATCGTCCAATCAGAATTCAGCACACGTGCATGCACGTGCTGAGCAGTAATTCTAACCACAGCAATTTGTAAGGAGTACCAAGACACATCTAAACCATTAATATCAATAGAATTTGACGAAAAAAAAAAGTTATCGTCCTTTAAAAATTGAACATTTAAAAAACGTTGCACGCGCATGCGCGTGTGCGTTGGCATTTTTTTGCTACACCAATATATAGATACTCATATTGTCTACGTATGCTGTGAATATCATCGCATTCGCTTCATAAATAAGAGAGTTACAAACGTTTTAGTATTATCCAATCAAAATGAAGCGCACGTGCATGCGCGTGCAAATTGGTAATTTCGACCATGCAAATCAGTTAAGGGTCTCAATATCTACCTATGATATGAATTTCAAGCCATTTCAATGAACAACAAAAAAGTTAGACTGATTCCAAAGTTAGCGTACAAATTTTGTAATGCGCGTGCACGCGCATGCCTGCGCGTGCTGACAAAATAACTATTATATTTCATATGTACAAATGATATACTATCATCCTATTTAGGTTTTATATCGCTTCCTTCAATATTCTGATTTTCCATTTTTTGTACCAAAATTGCAATGCACGTGTGCGCGCGTGCATGCACGTGCAGACAAAATGACTATCACTATGCACATCTACAAACGCTATACTATCATCCTGGAAAGTTTCATATCGATCCCTTTTGTAGTTTCTGAGAACACTACCGGACAAAAAAGTACCGGAGAAAAAGAATAATAACTAGTTCTAATTGTAACGGGGACCGTTACATATGTTCCCCAAACCTCCCCCAATTAAAAAGTGATCATCTTGTGAATCTATAGCAAAAAATCATTTTATTTTAGCCTTTAATTACATGTAGTACGTTCAATATGGTCATTTCAGTACCAAAAAATGAAAGAAAGCGTTGCACGCGCATACGTGTATGATTCCAAATTTTTGTTGATGTCGTTCAACAGGCATGTGTATCATATACCCACAGTGTGAATTTCATAACGTTTCCACCAAATATAAGGAAGATATAGCGATTTTAAAATCGTCCAATCAGAATTCAGCACACGTGCATGCACGTGCTGAGCAGTAATTCTAACCACAGCAATTTGTAAGGAGTACCAAGACACATCTTAACCATTAATATCAATAGAATTTGATGAAAAACAAAAAACGTTATCGTCCTTTAAAAATTGAACATTTAAAAACCGTTGCACGCGCATGCGCGTTGGCATTTTTTGTTACACCAATATATAGATACACATATTGTCTACGTAAGCTGTGAATATCATCTCATTCGCTTCATAAATAAGATAGTTACAAACGTTTTAGTATTATCCAATCAAAATGAAGCGCACGTGCATGCGCGTGCAAATTAGTAATTTTGACCATGCAAATCAGTTAAGGGTCTCAATATCTACCTATGATATGAATTTCAAGCCATTTCAATGAACAACAAAAAAGTTAGACTGATTCCAAAGTTAGTGTACAAATTTTGTAATGCGCGTGCACGCGCATGCGTGCACGTGCTGACAAAATAACTATTATTTTTCATATGTACAAATGATATACTATCATCCTATTTAGGTTTTATATCGCTTCCTTCAATATTCTGATTTTCCATTTTTTGTACCAAAATTGCAATGCACGTGCGCGCGCGTGCATGCACGTGAAGACAAAATGACTATCACTATGCACATCTACAAACGCTATACTATCATCCTGGAAAGTTTCATATCGATCCCTTTTGTAGTTTCTGAGAACACTACCGGACAAAAAAGTACCGGAGAAAAAGAATAATAAAAATAACTAGATGCGATCTCGTTGCGAGCAACGAGTGGGTCTTCCGTCCAATTTTAGATGTGATGAGATAAGAATTTGACTGAGATTTTCGTTCATAAATAATGATACAAATATATTGTCTAAACGTACAATTCAGCTTCAGTAATGTTTTATAAATATTAATCATTTAAGTGTTATAAATTAAAGACTCTCTGCCCCTCTCGGCCACTAATTAAAGAGGTCAGCCTTTTTTCGAGAAAAAAGTAAATAATGTTATTTACTGCGATACAAATTCGACTGATCAGGCGAGTCATGTCGCGCGGAGGCCTATTTTTTATATATATATATATATATATATATATATATATATATAATTCTAGATATATCTCGCAAAAGTGAAGAAATTTTGCTCTACATGTCCTATCAAAATTTTCTTGAGAAAAAAGTTATTGATTGCGACATTTATCAGATTGTTAAGGCGAGTCATAAGCCCGTGGGCCTTTTTCTTAATGTCTCCTTAAAAGTTTCTTGACTAAAATGTTATAGATTGCAACAATAACCCAACTGTTCAGGTGAGCCATGAGACCCGCAGGCCTATTTCTTAACATCGTTAGTTAACGCTTGCGAAACTGAACAACTTTTGTTCTACATGTCTTGTCAAAAGTTTGTCGAGAAAAAAGTTATTAATGTTATTAATTGTGATACAAATTCCACTGTTCAGGCGAGCCATGACACACGGAAGCCTTTTTTTTATATCATTACATAGAACTTACAAAACTGAACAACTTTTATTCCACATGTTTTATCAAAGTTTCGTGAGGAAAAAGTTAATCATTGTAACAGAAATTCAATGGTTCAGGCGAGCCATGAGGCCCATTGGCCCATTTCTGGATACGGCATGAAAGACCTCAATAAACTGTACAACTTTTGTTATATATGTCTAAACAAAATATTTACGAGTATAAAGTTATGCGACATTTATCAGACTGTTAAGGCGAGTCATAAGGCCTGTGGGCATTTTTCTTGATATCGTTCGAAAGATCTTGCAAAACTGAACAACTTTTGTTCCACATGTCTTATCAAAAGATTCTCGAGAAAAAAGTTAGTAATTGTGACACTAACAAACTGTTCAGGCGAGCCATGAGGTCCGTTGGCCTTTTTCATGATGTTTTTGGAAAGATCTTGCAAAACTGAACAACTTTTGTTCTAGATGTGTTATTAAAAGTTTCTTGACAAAAATGTTATAGATTGCAACAATAACCCAACTGTTCAGGTGAGCCATGAGACCCGCAGGCCTATTTCTTAACATCGCTAGTTAACGCTTGCGAAACTGAACAACTTTTGTTCTACATGTCTTATCAAAAGTTTCTCCAGAAAAAAGTTATTGATTGTGACACTAATCAAACTCTTCAGGCGAGCTATGAGGCTCGTTGGCCTTTTTCATAATGTTGTTCAAAAGATCTTGCAAATCTGAACAACTTTTATTATAGATGTCTTATTAAAAGTTTCTTGACAAAAATATTATAGATTGCAACAATAACCCAACTGTTCAGGTGAGCCATGAGACCAGCAGGCCTATTTCTTAACATCATTAGTTAACGCTTGCGAAACTGAACAACTTTTGTTCTACATGTCTTGTCAAAAGTTTCTCGAGGAAAAAGTTATTAATGTTATTAATTGTGATACAAATTCGACTGTTCAGGCGAGCCATGATGCCCGGAGGCCTATTTTTAGATATCATTAGATAGAACTTACAAAACTAAACAACTTTTATTCTACATGTCTTATCAAAAGTTTCGTGAGAAAAAAGTTAATCATTGTAACAGAAATTCAATGGTTCAGGCGAGCCATGAGGCCCATGGGTCCATTTCTTGATATGGCACGAAAGATCTTAATAAACTGTACAAGTTTTGTTATATATGTCTAAACAAAATATTTACGAGTAAAAAGTTAAGATTCAAAACGTGGAAAAAAATTGGACACTTTTTAAAACTCCATTTTCGACCCCTACCGAGCTTCCATACTAGGCACTTCCGGAAATTTTTAAAACCCAGGTGCACAACTACAACATGTCGTCTAACATCACTGAAAATTTCAGCACTCTAGCTTTTATCGTTTTTGAGTTTTTGTCTGGACAAAATGGTCATCTGAAAATCGATAAAAGGGGGATAACTTCCAACCGGAAGTGATTTTTCAAAAATTTAAAGGGCGGTACAAACTTCAAATGGCAACGCATCAATCCTGAAAATTTGAAGCAAATCGATCCAGCCATCTCCGAGAAATCTTCTGCACAAAAATCGGTAAGGAGAAAAAAAAAGAATAATAATAATAACTAGATGCGATCTCGTTGCGAGCAACGAGTGGGTCTTCCGCCCAATTTTAGATGTGATGAGATAAGAATTTGACTGAGATTTTCGTTCATAAATAATGATACAAATATATTATCTAGACGTACAATTTAGCTTCCGTAATGTTTTACAAATATTGATCATTTAAGTGTTATAATTTAAAGACTCTCTGCCCCTCTCGGCCACTAATTAAAGGGGTCAGCCTTTTTCGAGAAAAAAGTTAATAATGTTATTTGCTGCGATACAAATTCGACTGATCAGGCGAGTCATGTCGCCCGGAGGCCTATTTTTTGATATCATTCTAAATATATCTCGCAAAACTGAACAAATTTTGATCTACATGTCTTATCAAAATTTTCTTGAGAAAAAAAATTATTGATTGCGACATTTATCAGACTGTAAAGGCGAGTCATAAGGCCCGAGGGCCTTTTTCTTGATATCGTTTGAAAGATCTTGCAAAACTGAACAACTTTTGTTTTACATGTCTTATCAAAAGTTTCTCGAGAAAAAAGCTATTGATTGTGACACTAATCAAACTCTTCAGGCGAGCCATGAGGCCCTTTCGCCTTTTTCATGATGTTTTCCGAAAGATCTTGCAAAACTGAACAACTTTTTTTCTAGATGTCTTATTAAAAGTTTCTTGACAAAAATGTTATAGATTGCAACAATAACCCAACTGTTCAGGTGAGCCATGAGATCCCCGCAGGCCTATTTCTTAACATCGCTAGTTAACGCTTGCGAAACTGAACAACTTTTGTTTAACATGTCTTATCAAAAGTTTCTCGAGAAAAAAGTTATTGATTGTGAAACTAATCAAACTCTCCAGGCGAGCCATGAAGCCCGTTCGGCTTTTTCATGATGTTGTTCGAAAAATCTTGCAAAACTGAACAACTTTTGTTCTAGATGTCTTATTAAATGTTTTTTGACAAAAATGTTATAGACTGCAACAATAACCCAACTGTTCAGGTGAGCCATGAGACCCGCAGGCCTATTTCTTCAGATCGTTAGTTAACGCTTGCGAAACTGAACAACTTTTGTTCTACATGTCTTGTCAAAAGTTTCTCGTGAAAAAAGTTATTAATGTTATTAACTGTGATACAAATTTGACTGTTCAGGCGAGCCATGATGCCTGGGGGCCTATTTTTTGATATCCTTAGATAGATCTTGCAAAATTGAACAACTTTTATTCTACATGTTTTATCAAAAGTTTCGTGAGAAAAAAGTTAATCATTGTAAAAGAAATTCAATGGTTCAGGCGAGCCATGAGGCCCATGGGCCCATTTCTTGATATGGCACGAAAGACCTCAATAAACTGTACAACTTTTGTTATATATGTCTAAACAAAATATTTACGAGTAAAAAGTTATGATTTATAACGTGGAAAAAAATTGGCCACTTTTCTAAACTCCATTTTCGACCCCTACCGAGCTTCCATACTAGGCACTTCCGGAAATTTTTAAAACCCAGGTGCACAACTACAACATGTCGTCTAACATCACTGAAAATTTCAGCACTCTAGCTTTTATCGTTTTTGAGTTTTTGTCTGGACAAAATGGTCATCTGAAAATCGATAAAAGGGGGATAACTTCCAACCGGAAGTGATTTTTCAAAAATTGAAACGGCGGTACAAACTTCAAATGGCAACGCATCAATCCTGAAAATTTGAAGCAAATCGATCCAGCCATCTCCGAGAAATCTTCTGCACAAAAATCGGTAAGGAGAAAAAAAAAGAATAATAATAATAATAAGAAAAGTGAAAAATCAACAATAGAATAATAGAAGGGTCTTCCGCTGAAGACGGAAGACCCTAATAACTAGATGCGATCTCGTTGCGAGCAACGAGTGGGTCTTCCATCCAATTTTAGATGCGATGAGATATGAATTTGACTGAGATTTTCGTTCATAAATAATGATACAAATATATTGTCTAGACGTACAATTTAGTTTCGGTAGTGTTTTACAAATATTGATCATTTAAGTGTTATAAATTAAAGACTCTCTGCCCCTATCGGCCACTAATTAAAGGGGTCAGCGTTTTTTTCGAGAAAAAAGTTAATAATGTTATTTACTGCGATACAAATTCGACTGATCAGGCGAGGCATGGCGCCTGGAGGCTTTAATTTGATATCATTCTAGATATATCTCGCAAAACTGAACAAATTTTGTTCTACATGTCCTATGGAAATTTTCTTGCGAAAAAAGTTATTGATTGCGACATTTATCAGACTGTTAAGGCGAGTCATAAGGCCCTTGGGCCTTTTTCTTGATATCGTTTGAAAGATCTTGAAAAAATGAACAACTTTTGTTGTACATGTTTTATCAAAAGATTCTCGAGAAAAAAGTTAGTAATTGTGACACTAATCAAAATGTTCAGGCGAGCCATGAGGCCCGTTCGCCTTTTCCATGATGTTGTTCGAAAGATCTTGCAAAACTGAACAACTTTTGTTCTAAATGTCTTATCAAAAGTTTCTCGACAAAAAAGTTATTGATTGTGACAATGATCAAACTCTTCAGGCGAGCCATGAGGCCCGTTCGCCTTTTTCTTGATGTTGTTCGAAAGATCTTGCAAAACTGAACAACTTTTGTTCTACATGTCTTATCAAAAGATTCTCGTGAAAAAAGTTATTAATTGTGACACTGATCAAACTGTTCAGGCGAGCCATGAGGCCCGTTGGCCTTTTTCATGATGTTGTTCGAAAGATCTTGCAAAACTGAACAACTTTTGTTCTAGATGTCTTATTAAAAGTTTCTTGACAAAAATGTTATAGATTGCAACAATAACCCAACTGTTCTGGTGAGCCATGAGACCCGCAGGCCTATTTCTTAACATCGTTAGTTAACGCTTGCGAAACTAAACAACTTTTGTTCTACATGTCTTGTCAAAAGTTTCTCGAGAAAAAAGTTATCAATGTTATTAATTGCGATACAAATTCGACTGTTCAGGCGAGCCATGACGCCCAGGAGCCTTTTTTAAGATATCATTAAATAGATATTGCGAAACTGAACAACTTTTATTCTACATGTCTTATCAAAAGTTTCGTGAGAAAAAAGTTAATGATTGTAACAGAAATTCAATGGTTCAGGCGAGCCATGAGGCCCATGGGCCTATTTCGTGATATGACACGAAAGATCTCAATAAACTGTACAACTTTTGTTATATATATCTAAACAAAATATTTACAAGTAAAAAGTTATGATTTAAAACGTGGAAAAAAATTGGACACTTTTTAAAACTCCATTTTCGACCCCTACCGAGCTTCCATACTAGGCACTTCCGGAAATTTTGAAATCCCAGGTGCACAACTACAACATGTCGTCTAACATCACTGAAAATTTCAGCACTCTAGCTTTTATCGTTTTTGAGTTTTTGTCTGGACAAAATGGTCATCTGAAAATCAATAAAAGGGGGATAACTTCCAACCGGAAGTGATTTTTCGAAAATTGAAACGGCGGTACAAACTTCAAATGACAACGCATCAATCCTGAAAATTTGAAGCAAATCGATCCAGCCATCTCCGAGAAATCTTCTGCACAAAATCGGTAAGGAGAAAAAAAAAGAATAATAATAATAACTAGACACGATCTCGTTGCTCGCAACGAGTAGGTCTTCCGTCCGATTTGTTGATGCACTCGGAGTTAAAAAAAAAAAAGACAAATGAGTCCCAATTTAGTTTCCGACTTTAAGACACTTTAGATATAATCAATTTTTCATATCATAAGCTTCTGAAGCAAAGTTGCGGTGAAATTCGTTTGAAATTCGACTCTCCAAGCGAGCCATAAGGCCCGCGGGCCTATTTCTTGATGTCATTTGTTAGCCCTCTATAGACTCAACAACTTTAGTTCTATATGTCTTTACAAAATATTTACCTGTAAAAAGTTATTGAGATCGACCGATATCGACAAAAAATCGACTCTACAGGCGAGCCATTAGGACCACAGGCCTATTTCTTGATATCAATCGATAGATCTCGATAAACTGAACAACTTTTGTTCAATATGTTCTTACAAAATATTTACCAGTTACAAGTTTTTGAAATCGACTGATATCGACAAAAATCGACTCTACAGGCGAGCCATGAGGCCCACAGACCCATTTTTTGATATTGATCGATAGGTTATGACACATTGAACAACTTTTGTTCAATAATGCTTTTCAAAAAATATGTCGTTTTAAAGATATGAGACGTCAAATATTTACGATTTTGGCCCTTAAAATCTCTAATTACGTAACATATGACCTACTTTTTGATTTGATAAGATCAAGCTCGTTGAGATGAACATTTCCGCTTCTACAACTTATTATAAAATATTAATAGTTTCTGAGATATTCTCAAAAACATTTGGACCCTTCTGAACCCCTAATTGAAAGGGCCAGCCCGTTTTGCTTCATATCGTAAGAAAGACCTTGTCATTTTAAACATTTTTTGCTCAACAAGTATTTAGAAATTCTTTACCGTTCTCGAGTTATCTCTACAAGAAATATTTAGGGGCCAGACTGTAGCTCCCTAACGGGGCCACATAGGGAAAAACCGAAATGTACATATTGTTTAGATTATCATTCTGAACAACTTTTGTTCAATAATGCTTTTCAAAATATTTGTCGTTTTCGAGATACAAGGGGTAAAAAAATTATGGTTTTGGCCCTTAAAATTCCTTATTACGTAACATATGACCTAAATTTTTATATGAATAGATTTGAATTGTTGAGATGAACATTTTTTGTTCTTTAACTTATACCAAAATATTAATAATTTTTGAGATATTTGATCTATACTTTGAGCCCTTCTAGATCCCTAATTTAAGGGGCTAGCCCCTAAATCTTGATATTTTCGAAAAGATCTCGTAAATGTGCACAACTTTTGTTCCACATGTCTTAACAAAATATTTGCATGAAAAAAGATATTGGAGATCAAAGGTCAAAAATCGCCGAAATCGGCGAAAAATGTTGGCATCCATTTTTTCAGGTCCAGGCGAGCTTTTAGGCAAATCGCCTCCGGTAAAATCGAATCCCCCACAAATCTTCTAAAATGTTTACTCTATCTTGTGTAGAAATTTCAAGACTCTAGCTTCAAAACTAACGGAGGAGATGTGTGGACAACAAGGCTATTCAAAAAGTCACTAAAAGAGAGATAACTCCTGACCGGAAGTGACGTCAAGCACGAAATTTTGCAAGCAAAGTTTCGTCACCAAAAGACATCTTTCCTGAAAATTTCGTGAAAATCGATCGAGAAATGGCTGAGGAAAACGCGTGTACTACCAAGGAAAATAATAATAATAATAATGAAGAAGAAGAACGCGAACAATAATAGTAAGGTCTTCCGCAGGAGACGGAAGACCTTAACTAGTAATCCTAATTGTTCGCGAACAATTAGAGGTCTTTCCACCTTTTCAGACATTCAAACAATGTCTTTGAATACAAAAAAATGTGTACTTTATATGCTTTAGACGGTATAAAAATTGCTTATTTTCAAAGTTTCTAGATGACCTTGACCTTTGACCTTGACCTAATTTTCAAGGTCAAAGGTCAGGGATGTCACTTCAGTTGGTCCTGTCTTCCTACAACAAATACTTTAGGAGTTGTAAATTTCTACGCTAAATCTAAAATTTTTAAGGGCATTAATTCCCGTTAGGGATCAACCAATCATCAAAAACAGGAAGTCATCTTTTACAATTGATCAGGCAATAAGTTTAGTCAACATTTCGTGTTCGTCCCATTTACGGTTTCAATACTGTAGTGATAACAATGGTTTTTACGCAAGTCGCTGTAAATCGAAGAAAGGTCAAAGTTCAGAGTCGTAATGCAATGCATTGACTTAAGTTGGTTCTTGACTTATTGTGCATATTATACCTTATCTGTACTTTATATGCTTTAGACGGTGTGAAAATTGCTTATTTTCAAAGTTTCTAGATGACCTTGACCTTTGACCTTGACCTAATTTTCAAGGTCAAAGGTCAGGGATGTCACTTCAGTTGGTCCTGTCTTCCTACAACAAATACTTTAGGAGTTCTAAATTTCTACGCGAAATCGAAAACTTTCAAGGGCATTAATTCCCGTTAGGGATCAACCAATCATCAAAAACAGGAAGTCATCTTTTACAATTGATCAGGCAATAAGTTTAGTCAACATTTCGTGTTCATCCCATTTACGGTTTCAATACTGTAGTGATAACAATGGTTTTTACGCAAGTCGCTGTAAATCGAAGAAAGGTCAAAGTTCAGAGTCGTAATGCAATTCATTGACTTAAGTTGGTTCTTGACTTATTGTGCATATTATACCTAATCTGTACTTTATATGCTTTAGACGGTGTGAAAAGTGCTTATTTTCAAAGTTTCTATATGACCTTGACCTTTGACCTTGACCTAATTTTCAAGGTCAAATGTCAGGGATGTCACTTCAGTTGGTTCTGTCTTCCTACGACAAATACTTTAGGAGTTGTAAATTTCTACGCGAAATCGAAAACTTTCAAGGGCATTAATTCCCGTTACGGATCGAGAAACCATCAAAAACGGAAGTCATCTTTTACAATTGGTCAGGCAATAAGTTTAGTGAACATTTCGTGTTCGTACAATTTACGGTTTCCATACTGTAGTGATAACAATGGTTTTTACGCAAGTCACTGTAAATCGAACAAAGGTCAAAGTTCAGAATGGTAATGACATGCGTTGACTTAAGTTGGTTCTTGATTACTTGTGCATAGTATACCTTATCTGTACTTTATATGCTTTAGACGGTATGAAAATTGCTTATTTTCAAAGTTTCTAGATGACCTTGACCTTTGACCTTGACCTAATTTTCAAGGTCAAAGGTCATGTATTCCATTCCAGTTGGTTCCGTCTTTCTACGACTTATATTGCAGGAGTTTTGAATTTTTCCGTAAAAATCGGATACTTTCAGGGCCATTAACTCCCTTTAGGGATCACCGAAAACTTAAAAGTAAACACGACAACGCTTCAGCTTGATCGACTAAAGAATTTAGTGAAAGTTTCATGCTCTTATCATTTACAGTTTTCGAGGTGAACCGATAACAAGGGTTTTTTGCGTAAAGTCCCATAAGTTCGTTAGGGGTCAAAGATCAAATACGCAGGGTGAGATCTGAGCATGTTTCGAGATGTCAAATATGATGGTCTAAATTGTTTTTCGATAAGTCTTAAAACGTCAAGATCTTCTCGCGGCGGAAAGAAAAGAAGACAAATAATAATAATAATAATAATAAAAAACAGAACAATAACAAAAGGTCTTTCCACAGAAAGGTGGAAAGACCTAATAATAAGAAAAGTGAAAAATCAACAATAGAATAATAGAAGGGTCTTCCGCTGAAGACGGAAGACCCTAATAATAACTAGAAACTCATTACTAGTAATGAGTAGGTCTTCCGTTAGACCACTTCCGGTTAAGAGCTTTCTATTCCTACAAAAACCATTTAAATGTATCAGAAAATGTGCCTTAACAATGAATGAGAAATGTATTATCGAAATTTTTACTCCTTTCTCGTAACTTCCGGTGACGACCGGAAGTACTATTCAGATGCGTTTTCCTATAAATGAGAGCGACTCTTTACTGTTGATATTCCCTGAGAATTTCACGTCTCTATCTGAAAGAGTTCTCAACAAAAAGAAGTAGACTAAAGAAAGAAAAAGTAGTAGGTTACTACTGACCGGAAGTCAATTTTGAAAAACAAAATTATCAAAACTTTAGAAGTTGATACTTTTATTAAGACATGTGAAAATCATATGAAAGACTTCAAATATAAGCGAGATTTATGGGGGACAAAGAGACGAAAAGTAAAAAGTCATTTTATCAAGAAACCGGAAGTAGTCGTTTTGAGTACCGACAGAGTCAATATTCTTTTGACACTTTGAAAGAGAGTTAATAAATTAGTATAGGTTTCAATTTAAAGGAAAAAGTTTGAAATTTGCGATTCTTTCCCTCACTTCCGGTGACGACAGGAAGTGAGGGTCGACATGTTCAACCCCCTACTGCACTCTTACAAACGGAGATTGATCATCCCTGAATATTTGATGAACCTATATTTTACCTTTTCGAAGTAAAATGCTGGACAAAATTCCTTTTGAGAAACAGAAAATCGGACCTATTTTCCGACCGGAAGTGAATTTTGTAAAAACAAAAATAATTATAGCAAGGTCATATCATCAGACATTATTCCTGAAAATATCAAGAAAATATATCCAGACTCGAAGAAATCGGAAAATCGACATTTTTTCAAATACTTCCGGTAGAGACCGGAAGTGACGGATGAAAAAATTGAATGTATGTGTACATTGGACTAATGTTAGTTGATCAACTCTAGAAGTGTCAAGCATCTATCTATATTCATTATTGAGAAAGTGAAAAGACAAGGTTTGAATATGTCCACCCCATATCTCACGACCGGAAGTGAATTTTACAAAAATATTTAAATGTACTCTAGACATTTATAGTATCTATAACATATATAAAATTCAAATCATTAACTTGTTTCATGACCGAGATTTATGGCACTGAAAAATGAGAGAATGAATAGTCTTTCTTTGATATAACCGGAAGTTGGAAATTCAACTTCCGATGGGGTCAACATTTTTTAAGAATTAGAACGAGACCTAGAAAACCGATATAGGTTTCAATTTGAAAGAAAAAAGTTTGAAATTTATGATTCATTAATCACTTCCGGTGACGACCGGAAGTGACGGCCGACATTCTTAACCCCCTCCTGCACGCCTACAAAGTGAGATCTATTCACTCTGAAAATTTGGTGACTCTATCTTTTACTGTTTCTGAGAAAAACGCTAGACAACGAAAACAGCTAATAAGCCGTATTTGCCGACCGGAAGTGAATTCTACAAAAATATTTGATGTTACTCTAGACATTTATAGTGACTATAATATATGTAAAACTCAACTCATTAACTAGTTTCATGACCGAGATTTATGGCACTGAAAATTGAGAGAATGAGTGGGCTTTCTTTGATATAACCGGAAGTTGAAGATTCAACTTCCGGTGGGGTCAACATTTTTTGAGAATTACAACGAGATATAATAAACCAAAGTAGGTTTCAATTTGAAAGAAAAAAGTTTGAAATTGATGATTTATTAAATCACTTCCGGTGACGACCGGAAGTGACGGCGACAAAAAATAATACGTGCATGCACCATAGAAAAAATAGATCTATCATCCCTGAAAGTTTCATTCGATTATCTTTAGTGGTTTTCAAGTTTACCCCCGGACAAACTTTCTTTCAAAAACCGGAAAATCGGACGTATCTGACGAACGGAAGTGAATTTTGAAAAAATGAAAAAACTGCCTATAACCTGTGAAAGTTTCAGGAAAATCCATCCAGCGGTCTCGGAGACGAAAGGGGAAAAAAAAAAAAAATAATAATAATAATAATAAACAGTAGAATCACTAGAAGGTCTTCCGTTGGAAACGGAAGACCTTAACTAGTACTTATTGTAACGGGGACCGTTACAGATGTTCCCCAAACATTCCCCCATTTAGTAAGTGGTGACATTTATTTCAGTACAAGTGGTTTTGACCATTGCAAACTGTGTAGCATGTGAATATATAACTATCTTATAACATTCAGACCATTTCATACTAGTTCAAATCAGTTATAAAGATCTGAGAGTTTTGTGCACGTGCACGTACGTGCATGCACGTGCAGATACATAATTCGACCATCTCAATACATTAGAAGTCTTACTATATGAGAAGTTTCACAACTGTTCATTGAAAAACGACAAATTAACGGGAACTCAAAACTACAAAGACCGAAATCAATGCACGTGCATACACGTGCGCGTGAGTACGACACAGCCATTTTGTTGATATTAGTCAATAGACATTTGAACAATATACTTACTATATGAATTTGGTATCGATTGCTTCACTCATAAGAAAGTTATTGGGATTTCAAAATCGTCCAATCAGAATTAAGGGCACGTGCATGAGCGTGCAGTGAAGTGATTTTGAGACTATTAATAAATTGAGAAGCCCAAAACATACCTGCAACCTAATTTTCAAACCTATTCATTGCAATCTCAAAATGTTATAGACCAATACTCAAATTTAGACGTCAAAAATTACAATGCACGCGCATTCACGCGCATGTGATTTTGATAATGGAAAATTTGTTGACACCATTTCACAGACATTCATATCATTGATCCTCAGGGTAAATTTGAATTCATTTCAGTTTTTAATTCAATAGTTATGACCATTTTAGTACCCGAAAAATGAAAGAAAAGCTATGCACGTGCATACACGGGCACGTGAGTATGACTCAGCATCAATGTTGATGTCATTCAATAGACATTTGATAGATATACTTACAGTATGAATTTCATATTGTTTCCTTCATTTATAAGAAAGTTATGGCGATTTGAAAATCGTCCAATCAGAATTTAGCACACGTGCATGCACGTGCCGGATAGTTCTTCTAACTGTTTACGTTTGTTAACAATATCAAGATACATATACAATACAAGTTTGAAAAGATTTTGACAAAAAACAAAAAAGTTATGGTCATTGAAAGAATTGAATATTCAAATGTCAATGCACGTGCGTGCGCATGCGCGTTTTGAATTTTTATAACAAAGATTTGTAGATATTTATAATTTTTACCTATCCTGTAAATATCATCAAATAATCTTAATTTACATGAAAGTTATAAACGGTTTTCTATTATCCAATCAAATTGAAGCACACGTGCATGCGCGTGCAGAATTGAAATTTTGACGATGCCAAACGGTTAAGGGTCTCAAGGTATACCTGCAATATAAATATCAAACGATTTCATTGAAAAATAAAAAAGTTAGATGCATTCCAAAGTTTGTAAACAAAAAATCCAATGCACGTGCATGCACATGCATGCATTTTCAGACAAAATGACGTTCGTTCCGCACATCTACATAGAGTATTCTATCATCCTAAAAAGGTTTCATCTTGATCCTTTCAGTAGTTTCTGAGAACACTCGTGGACAAAAAAGGGTGACAAGAATAAAGAAAGAATAATAATAATAACTAGTACTTATTGTAACGGGGACCGTTACAGATGTTCCCCAAACATTCCCCCATTTAGTAAGTGGTGTCATTTATTTCAGTACAAGTGGTTTCGACCATTGCAAAGTGTGTAGCATGTGAATATATAACTATCTTATAACGTTCAGTCCATTTCATACTAGTTCAAATCAGTTAAAAAGATCTGAGAGTTTTGTGCATGTGCACGTACGTGCATATAAATAATTCGACCATCTCGATACATTAGAAGTCTTACTATATGAGTACAAGAGAAGTTTCACAACTGTTCAATGAAAAACGAGAAATTAACGGCAACTCAAAAGTACAAAGACCGAAATCAATGCACGTGCATACACGTGCGCGTGAGTACCAGACATCAATTTTGTTGATGCTAATCAATAGACATTTGAACAATATACTTACTATATGAATTTGGTATCGATTGCTTCACTCATAAGAAAGTTATTGGGATTTCAAAATCGTCCAATCAGAATTAAGCGAACGTGCATGCGCATGAAGGGAAGTGATTTTGAGACTATTAATAAATTGAGAGGCCCAAAACATACCTGAAACCTAATTTTCAAACCTATTCATTGCAATCTCAAAATGTTATAGACGAATACTTAAATTTAGACGTCAAAAATTACATTGCACGCGCATTCACGCGCACGCGATTTTGATAATGGAAAATTTGTTGACACCATTTCATAGGCATTCATATCATAGATCCTCAGGGTAAATTTGAATTCGTTTCAGTTTTTAATTCAATAGTTATGACCATTTTAGTATCCGAAAAATGAAAGAAAAGCTATGCATGTGAATACACGGGCACGTGAGTATGACTCAGCATCAATGTTCATGTCATTCAATAGACATTTGATAGATATACTTACAGTATAAATTTCATATTGTTTCCATCATTTATAAGAAAGTTATGGCGATTTGAAAATCGTCCAATCAGAATTTAGCACACGTGCATGCACGTGCCGGGTGGTAATTATGACTGTACACTTTTGTTAAGAATATCAAGATACATATACAATACAAGTTTGAAAAGATTTTGACAAAAAACAAAAAAGTTATGGTCATTGAAAGAATTGAACCTTCAAATGTCAATGCGCGTGCGTGCGCATGCGCGTTTGCAATTTTTTTTACATAGATTTGTAGATATTGATAATATTTACCTATCCTGTAAATATCATCAAACTGTCTTAATTCACATGAAAGTGATAAATGGTTTTGTATTATCCAATCAAATTGAAGCACACGTGCATGCACGTGCAGAATTGAAATTTTGACGATGCCAAACGGTTAAGGGTCTCAAGTTATACCTGCAATATAAATATCAAACGATTTCATTGAAAAATAAAAAAGTTAGACGCATTCCAAAGTTTGTAAACAAAAAATCCAATGCACGTGCATGCACATGCATACATTTTCAGACAAAATGACGTTCGTTCCGCACATCTACGAAGAGTATTATATCATCCTAAAAAGGTTTCGTCTTGATCCCTTCAGTAGTTTCTGAGAACACTCGTGGACAAAAAAGGGTGACAAGAATAAAGAAAGAATAATAATAATAACTAGTGATCCTAATTGTTCGCGAACAATTAGAGGGCTTCCCACCTTCTAGCGGTTTTTCAGTAGTGTTGAAATGCTAAAAGCCCCCCCCACCCCACCCTCACCAAAAAAAAAAAAAAAAAAAAAATTGATTTGGCTAGAAAAGAAATTCAAATTTGCCGCCTAAATTTGAGTGTTGATTTGTGTTCAATGCTTGGTTTCGCATTAAGTACCCGTCAAATTTGAGGGAGAAAAGGGGTGTGGGTGTTGGGTAGCCAGCACATATGCACATATCAGGTAAAAGTGTAATGGGACTTGTGCAGGTGTTTGGGGTGACTTTAGACCTGTTAGATGTGATATTTGGAGGTGCAAAGAAACCGGATGTGCCATTTTCCTAGATTGTAGTAACTGCTGGTGCATGCTGGGAGTCTATACAAGCCTCATGTTGTCAGATGTTGTGAAGATGCACTGGATTTGACCGTGTGTGTTGTGGATTGTGGAATTGAATATACAGTTTGTAATGGCTCATCCTATGTGTTCTAATTCACGGAGACAATGTCTTTCAGTCATTTCACCCAAGGAGGCATGCATATACGGATTGATAGGCTTTGACAACAAACAACCAAAATGGCGGCCGGTGAATTAGAAAGTGTCTGAGTGCATGTAGGATATCTGAACGGAGAATAGGAGTACTGCATCCCATCTGATCCTGCAGGTAAGTGTTTATTTGTTTACAATGACAGTCGGGATGGAATGTCAATGAGTTCAACTGTCAAGTAAAGTTGCATCATCATTATAAAAAAAAACAACTTAGTCTTTATGTTGATGCAGGCAGACAATTGAATCTGGCCTATGTCTTTTCATGAATGTAAATGGAATTCATGTTTGATTGACAAGACAGTCAAGAAATGGAAGAAGTGGGTGTAGGTCAGATGTGTAGGTGTAGGTCAGATTAGCTAGAATCCTGTAATTGTTGCATGGCATGAGACCGGTCAAAATAGTGTATTGAAACAGCTGATCACAATCAGATCACTTGAAGGGTGGGGGATTTCTTCCTTGGGGACGACAGGCGTGATGGGTGGGTTGGCCTTACTCGTGGAGACTGGCCCCTGGATGCGTGACCTTGACCTTTGACCTTGACCCACTTTCAAGGTCAAACCTCAAAAATCCTGTTGTTGGGCATGAAACCGGTCAAAATAGTGTATTATAAACAGCTGAGGACAGACAGATCACTTGAAGGGTGGGGGGTTTCTTCCTTGGGGACGACAGGCGTGATGGGTGGGTTGGCCTTACTCGCGGAGACTGGCCCCTGGATGCGTGACCTTGACCTTTGACCTTGACCCACGTTCAAGGTCAAACTTCAAAAACCCATGGGGGAGAAAGTGTGACTTTGACCTTGACCTGATTTTGAAGGTCAGAGAGGTCACGGGGCTTCGTTTAAGTGGTCCCGCATCCCTATCTACATCCGTGAAGAAGTTGTGGGCTCGAACGACGACGTCGGAGACTTTCGGGGGCGAGAACCGTGCTTCGGGGTTCTCGGTTTCCCTCGGTCAACTTTTCTGTGCGAGAGCGTTTCATCTGGAATTCGTCGGCGAAGGTCTCGCCTCTCCACGACTTGCGGTCTAGTGAGAGTAGCGATAACGGGGTTTTCGACGTTAAGTCGCCGCCATTCGCAGAGTGGTCAAAGTTCAGAGTTGACATTCGTGATGCCGAGACCGGTCCAAAATTCCTTGCTGACCCATGTGATATTTCGATGCTATCTGAAGCGTGAAAGAGCGTATAAAAAGTGCCATTTTCTGGCCATTCTGGATGACCTTGACCTTTGACCTTGACCTACTTTTTCAAGGTCAAGGTCACCCAACCCGTCCCAGTGGGTTCCGTCTCTCTACGACGAAGACTTTAGGAGTCGTCAATTTGTAGGGGACAAATCGCAAAACATGAGGGGGCATTAACTCCCTTTAGGGGACACCGAATCCCTTCATTTGAAATTCTTCGCTTCTACTAATTACCCTCTGTGTTTTAGAAAAGGTTTCATCCTCCTATCATTTACGGTTACAAAGTAGAAGTGCTAACAATGATTTCTGCGAAAGGTCAAATAACTCCGTAAGGGGTCAAAGTTCAATTACGCAGGGTGAACTGTATTCGTTTCTCAAGAAGTACTATATGATGGACTATAAAGTTTTTCGATAAGTCTTAAGACGAAGATTTTTTTTGACGGCAGGAAAATAATAATAATAATAATAATAACTAGTGATCCTAATTGTTCGCGAACAATTAGAGGGCTTCCCACCTTCTAGCGGTTTTTCAGTAGTGTTGAAATGCTAAAAGCCCCCCCCCCCCCCCCCCCCCCTACCCCATCCCACCCTCACCCAAAAAAAAAAAAAAAAAAAAAAAAAAAAATGGATTTGGCTAGAAAAGAAATTCAAATTTGCCGCCTAAATTTGAGTGTTGAGGTGTGTTCAATGCTTGGTTTCGCATTAAGTACCCGTCAAATTTGAGGGAGAAAAGGGGTGTGGGTGTTGGGTAGCCAGCACATATGCACATATCAGGTAAAAGTGTAATGGGACTTGTGCAGGTGTTTGGGGTGACTTTAGACCTGTTAGATGTGATATTTGGAGGTGCAAAGAAACCGGATGTGCCATTTTCCTAGATTGTAGTAACTGCTGGTGCATGCTGGGAGTCTATACAAGCCTCATGTTGTCAGATGTTGTGAAGATGCACTGGATTTGACCGTGTGTGTTGTGGATTGTGGAATTGAATATACAGTTTGTAATGGCTCATCCTATGTGTTCTAATTCACGGAGACAATGTCTTTCAGTCATTTCACCCAAGGAGGCATGCATATACGGATTGATAGGCTTTGACAACAAACAACCAAAATGGCGGCCGGTGAATTAGAAAGTGTCTGAGTGCATGTAGGATATCTGAACGGAGAATAGGAGTACTGCATCCCATCTGATCCTGCAGGTAAGTGTTTATTTGTTTACAATGACAGTCGGGATGGAATGTCAATGAGTTCAACTGTCAAGTAAAGTTGCATCATCATTATAAAAAAAAACAACTTAGTCTTTATGTTGATGCAGGCAGACAATTGAATCTGGCCTATGTCTTTTCATGAATGTAAATGGAATTCATGTTTGATTGACAAGACAGTCAAGAAATGGAAGAAGTGGGTGTAGGTCAGATGTGTAGGTGTAGGTCAGATTAGCTAGAATCCTGTAATTGTTGCATGGCATGAGACCGGTCAAAATAGTGTATTGAAACAGCTGATCACAATCAGATCACTTGAAGGGTGGGGGATTTCTTCCTTGGGGACGACAGGCGTGATGGGTGGGTTGGCCTTACTCGTGGAGACTGGCCCCTGGATGCGTGACCTTGACCTTTGACCTTGACCCACTTTCAAGGTCAAACCTCAAAAATCCTGTTGTTGGGCATGAAACCGGTCAAAATAGTGTATTATAAACAGCTGAGGACAGACAGATCACTTGAAGGGTGGGGGGTTTCTTCCTTGGGGACGACAGGCGTGATGGGTGGGTTGGCCTTACTCGCGGAGACTGGCCCCTGGATGCGTGACCTTGACCTTTGACCTTGACCCACGTTCAAGGTCAAACTTCAAAAACCCATGGGGGAGAAAGTGTGACTTTGACCTTGACCTGATTTTGAAGGTCAGAGAGGTCACGGGGCTTCGTTTAAGTGGTCCCGCATCCCTATCTACATCCGTGAAGAAGTTGTGGGCTCGAACGACGACGTCGGAGACTTTCGGGGGCGAGAACCGTGCTTCGGGGTTCTCGGTTTCCCTCGGTCAACTTTTCTGTGCGAGAGCGTTTCATCTGGAATTCGTCGGCGAAGGTCTCGCCTCTCCACGACTTGCGGTCTAGTGAGAGTAGCGATAACGGGGTTTTCGACGTTAAGTCGCCGCCATTCGCAGAGTGGTCAAAGTTCAGAGTTGACATTCGTGATGCCGAGACCGGTCCAAAATTCCTTGCTGACCCATGTGATATTTCGATGCTATCTGAAGCGTGAAAGAGCGTATAAAAAGTGCCATTTTCTGGCCATTCTGGATGACCTTGACCTTTGACCTTGACCTACTTTTTCAAGGTCAAGGTCACCCAACCCGTCCCAGTGGGTTCCGTCTCTCTACGACGAAGACTTTAGGAGTCGTCAATTTGTAGGGGACAAATCGCAAAACATGAGGGGGCATTAACTCCCTTTAGGGGACACCGAATCCCTTCATTTGAAATTCTTCGCTTCTACTAATTACCCTCTGTGTTTTAGAAAAGGTTTCATCCTCCTATCATTTACGGTTACAAAGTAGAAGTGCTAACAATGATTTCTGCGAAAGGTCAAATAACTCCGTAAGGGGTCAAAGTTCAATTACGCAGGGTGAACTGTATTCGTTTCTCAAGAAGTACTATATGATGGACTATAAAGTTTTTCGATAAGTCTTAAGACGAAGATTTTTTTTGACGGCAGGAAAATAATAATAATAATAATAATAACTAGTGATCCTAATTGTTCGCGAACAATTAGAGGGCTTCCCACCTTCTAGCGGTTTTTCAGTAGTGTTGAAATGCTAAAAGCCCCCCCCCCCCCCCCCCCCCTACCCCATCCCACCCTCACCCAAAAAAAAAAAAAAAAAAAAAAAAAAAAATGGATTTGGCTAGAAAAGAAATTCAAATTTGCCGCCTAAATTTGAGTGTTGAGGTGTGTTCAATGCTTGGTTTCGCATTAAGTACCCGTCAAATTTGAGGGAGAAAAGGGGTGTGGGTGTTGGGTAGCCAGCACATATGCACATATCAGGTAAAAGTGTAATGGGACTTGTGCAGGTGTTTGGGGTGACTTTAGACCTGTTAGATGTGATATTTGGAGGTGCAAAGAAACCGGATGTGCCATTTTCCTAGATTGTAGTAACTGCTGGTGCATGCTGGGAGTCTATACAAGCCTCATGTTGTCAGATGTTGTGAAGATGCACTGGATTTGACCGTGTGTGTTGTGGATTGTGGAATTGAATATACAGTTTGTAATGGCTCATCCTATGTGTTCTAATTCACGGAGACAATGTCTTTCAGTCATTTCACCCAAGGAGGCATGCATATACGGATTGATAGGCTTTGACAACAAACAACCAAAATGGCGGCCGGTGAATTAGAAAGTGTCTGAGTGCATGTAGGATATCTGAACGGAGAATAGGAGTACTGCATCCCATCTGATCCTGCAGGTAAGTGTTTATTTGTTTACAATGACAGTCGGGATGGAATGTCAATGAGTTCAACTGTCAAGTAAAGTTGCATCATCATTATAAAAAAAAACAACTTAGTCTTTATGTTGATGCAGGCAGACAATTGAATCTGGCCTATGTCTTTTCATGAATGTAAATGGAATTCATGTTTGATTGACAAGACAGTCAAGAAATGGAAGAAGTGGGTGTAGGTCAGATGTGTAGGTGTAGGTCAGATTAGCTAGAATCCTGTAATTGTTGCATGGCATGAGACCGGTCAAAATAGTGTATTGAAACAGCTGATCACAATCAGATCACTTGAAGGGTGGGGGATTTCTTCCTTGGGGACGACAGGCGTGATGGGTGGGTTGGCCTTACTCGTGGAGACTGGCCCCTGGATGCGTGACCTTGACCTTTGACCTTGACCCACTTTCAAGGTCAAACCTCAAAAATCCTGTTGTTGGGCATGAAACCGGTCAAAATAGTGTATTATAAACAGCTGAGGACAGACAGATCACTTGAAGGGTGGGGGGTTTCTTCCTTGGGGACGACAGGCGTGATGGGTGGGTTGGCCTTACTCGCGGAGACTGGCCCCTGGATGCGTGACCTTGACCTTTGACCTTGACCCACGTTCAAGGTCAAACTTCAAAAACCCATGGGGGAGAAAGTGTGACTTTGACCTTGACCTGATTTTGAAGGTCAGAGAGGTCACGGGGCTTCGTTTAAGTGGTCCCGCATCCCTATCTACATCCGTGAAGAAGTTGTGGGCTCGAACGACGACGTCGGAGACTTTCGGGGGCGAGAACCGTGCTTCGGGGTTCTCGGTTTCCCTCGGTCAACTTTTCTGTGCGAGAGCGTTTCATCTGGAATTCGTCGGCGAAGGTCTCGCCTCTCCACGACTTGCGGTCTAGTGAGAGTAGCGATAACGGGGTTTTCGACGTTAAGTCGCCGCCATTCGCAGAGTGGTCAAAGTTCAGAGTTGACATTCGTGATGCCGAGACCGGTCCAAAATTCCTTGCTGACCCATGTGATATTTCGATGCTATCTGAAGCGTGAAAGAGCGTATAAAAAGTGCCATTTTCTGGCCATTCTGGATGACCTTGACCTTTGACCTTGACCTACTTTTTCAAGGTCAAGGTCACCCAACCCGTCCCAGTGGGTTCCGTCTCTCTACGACGAAGACTTTAGGAGTCGTCAATTTGTAGGGGACAAATCGCAAAACATGAGGGGGCATTAACTCCCTTTAGGGGACACCGAATCCCTTCATTTGAAATTCTTCGCTTCTACTAATTACCCTCTGTGTTTTAGAAAAGGTTTCATCCTCCTATCATTTACGGTTACAAAGTAGAAGTGCTAACAATGATTTCTGCGAAAGGTCAAATAACTCCGTAAGGGGTCAAAGTTCAATTACGCAGGGTGAACTGTATTCGTTTCTCAAGAAGTACTATATGATGGACTATAAAGTTTTTCGATAAGTCTTAAGACGAAGATTTTTTTTGACGGCAGGAAAATAATAATAATAATAATAATAACTAGTGATCCTAATTGTTCGCGAACAATTAGAGGGCTTCCCACCTTCTAGCGGTTTTTCAGTAGTGTTGAAATGCTAAAAGCCCCCCCCCCCCCCCCCCCCCCTACCCCATCCCACCCTCACCCAAAAAAAAAAAAAAAAAAAAAAAAAAAAATGGATTTGGCTAGAAAAGAAATTCAAATTTGCCGCCTAAATTTGAGTGTTGAGGTGTGTTCAATGCTTGGTTTCGCATTAAGTACCCGTCAAATTTGAGGGAGAAAAGGGGTGTGGGTGTTGGGTAGCCAGCACATATGCACATATCAGGTAAAAGTGTAATGGGACTTGTGCAGGTGTTTGGGGTGACTTTAGACCTGTTAGATGTGATATTTGGAGGTGCAAAGAAACCGGATGTGCCATTTTCCTAGATTGTAGTAACTGCTGGTGCATGCTGGGAGTCTATACAAGCCTCATGTTGTCAGATGTTGTGAAGATGCACTGGATTTGACCGTGTGTGTTGTGGATTGTGGAATTGAATATACAGTTTGTAATGGCTCATCCTATGTGTTCTAATTCACGGAGACAATGTCTTTCAGTCATTTCACCCAAGGAGGCATGCATATACGGATTGATAGGCTTTGACAACAAACAACCAAAATGGCGGCCGGTGAATTAGAAAGTGTCTGAGTGCATGTAGGATATCTGAACGGAGAATAGGAGTACTGCATCCCATCTGATCCTGCAGGTAAGTGTTTATTTGTTTACAATGACAGTCGGGATGGAATGTCAATGAGTTCAACTGTCAAGTAAAGTTGCATCATCATTATAAAAAAAAACAACTTAGTCTTTATGTTGATGCAGGCAGACAATTGAATCTGGCCTATGTCTTTTCATAAATGTAAATGGAATTCATGTTTGATTGACAAGACAGTCAAGAAATGGAAGAAGTGGGTGTAGGTCAGATGTGTAGGTGTAGGTCAGATTAGCTAGAATCCTGTAATTGTTGCATGGCATGAGACCGGTCAAAATAGTGTATTGAAACAGCTGATCACAATCAGATCACTTGAAGGGTGGGGGGTTTCTTCCTTGGGGACGACAGGCGTGATGGGTGGGTTGGCCTTACTCGTGGAGACTGGCCCCTGGATGCGTGACCTTGACCTTTGACCTTGACCCACTTTCAAGGTCAAACCTCAAAAATCCTGTTGTTGGGCATGAAACCGGTCAAAATAGTGTATTATAAACAGCTGAGGACAGACAGATCACTTGAAGGGTGGGGGGTTTCTTCCTTGGGGACGACAGGCGTGATGGGTGGGTTGGCCTTACTCGTGGAGACTGGCCCCTGGATGCGTGACCTTGACCTTTGACCTTGACCCACTTTCAAGGTCAAACCTCAAAAACCCATGGGGGGAGAAAGTGTGACCTTGACCTTTGACCTTGACCTGATTTTGAAGGTCAGAGAGGTCACGGGGCTTCGTTTAAGTGGTCCCGCATCCCTATCTACATCCGTGAAGAAGTTGTGGGCTCGAACGACGACGTCGGAGACTTTCGGGGGCGAGAACCGTGCTTCGGGGTTCTCGGTTTCCCCCGGTCAACTTCTCTGTGCGAGAGCGTTTCATCTGGAATTCGTCGGCGAAGGTCTCGCCTCTCCACGACTTGCGGTCTAGTGGGAGTAGCGATAACGGGGTTTTCGACGTTAAGTCGCCGCCTTTCGCAGAGCGGTCAAAGTTCAGAGTTGTAATTCAGGATTCCGAGACCGGTCCAGAATTCCATGCTGACCCATGTGATATTTCGATGCTATCTGAAGCGGGAAAGAGCGTATAAAAAGTGCCATTTTCTGGCCATTCTGGATGACCTTGACCTTTGACCTTGACCTACTTTTTCAAGGTCAAGGTCACCCAACCCGTCCCAGTGGGTTCCGTCTCTCTACGACGAAGACTTTAGGAGTCGTCAATTTGTAGGGGACAAATCGCAAAACATGAGGGGGCATTAACTCCCTTTAGGGGACACCGAATCCCTTCATTTGAAATTCTTCGCTTCTACTAATTACCCTCTGTGTTTTAGAAAAGGTTTCATCCTCCTATCATTTACGGTTACAAAGTAGAAGTGCTAACAATGATTTCTGCGAAAGGTCAAATAACTCCGTAAGGGGTCAAAGTTCAATTACGCAGGGTGAACTGTATTCGTTTCTCAAGAAGTACTATATGATGGACTATAAAGTTTTTCGATAAGTCTTAAGACGAAGATTTTTTTTGACGGCAGGAAAATAATAATAATAATAATAATAACTAGTGATCCTAATTGTTCGCGAACAATTAGAGGGCTTCCCACCTTCTAGCGGTTTTTCAGTAGTGTTGAAATGCTAAAAGCCCCCCCCCCCCCCCCCCCCCCTACCCCATCCCACCCTCACCCAAAAAAAAAAAAAAAAAAAAAAAAAAAAATGGATTTGGCTAGAAAAGAAATTCAAATTTGCCGCCTAAATTTGAGTGTTGAGGTGTGTTCAATGCTTGGTTTCGCATTAAGTACCCGTCAAATTTGAGGGAGAAAAGGGGTGTGGGTGTTGGGTAGCCAGCACATATGCACATATCAGGTAAAAGTGTAATGGGACTTGTGCAGGTGTTTGGGGTGACTTTAGACCTGTTAGATGTGATATTTGGAGGTGCAAAGAAACCGGATGTGCCATTTTCCTAGATTGTAGTAACTGCTGGTGCATGCTGGGAGTCTATACAAGCCTCATGTTGTCAGATGTTGTGAAGATGCACTGGATTTGACCGTGTGTGTTGTGGATTGTGGAATTGAATATACAGTTTGTAATGGCTCATCCTATGTGTTCTAATTCACGGAGACAATGTCTTTCAGTCATTTCACCCAAGGAGGCATGCATATACGGATTGATAGGCTTTGACAACAAACAACCAAAATGGCGGCCGGTGAATTAGAAAGTGTCTGAGTGCATGTAGGATATCTGAACGGAGAATAGGAGTACTGCATCCCATCTGATCCTGCAGGTAAGTGTTTATTTGTTTACAATGACAGTCGGGATGGAATGTCAATGAGTTCAACTGTCAAGTAAAGTTGCATCATCATTATAAAAAAAAACAACTTAGTCTTTATGTTGATGCAGGCAGACAATTGAATCTGGCCTATGTCTTTTCATAAATGTAAATGGAATTCATGTTTGATTGACAAGACAGTCAAGAAATGGAAGAAGTGGGTGTAGGTCAGATGTGTAGGTGTAGGTCAGATTAGCTAGAATCCTGTAATTGTTGCATGGCATGAGACCGGTCAAAATAGTGTATTGAAACAGCTGATCACAATCAGATCACTTGAAGGGTGGGGGGTTTCTTCCTTGGGGACGACAGGCGTGATGGGTGGGTTGGCCTTACTCGTGGAGACTGGCCCCTGGATGCGTGACCTTGACCTTTGACCTTGACCCACTTTCAAGGTCAAACCTCAAAAATCCTGTTGTTGGGCATGAAACCGGTCAAAATAGTGTATTATAAACAGCTGAGGACAGACAGATCACTTGAAGGGTGGGGGGTTTCTTCCTTGGGGACGACAGGCGTGATGGGTGGGTTGGCCTTACTCGTGGAGACTGGCCCCTGGATGCGTGACCTTGACCTTTGACCTTGACCCACTTTCAAGGTCAAACCTCAAAAACCCATGGGGGGAGAAAGTGTGACCTTGACCTTTGACCTTGACCTCATTTTGAAGGTCAGAGAGGTCACGGGGCTTCGTTTAAGTGGTCCCGCATCCCTATCTACATCCGTGAAGAAGTTGTGGGCTCGAACGACGACGTCGGAGACTTTCGGGGGCGAGAACCGTGCTTCGGGGTTCTCGGTTTCCCCCGGTCAACTTCTCTGTGCGAGAGTGTTTCATCTGGAATTCGTCGGCGAAGGTCTCGCCTCTCCACGACTTGCGGTCTAGTGGGAGTAGCGATAACGGGGTTTTCGACGTTAAGTCGCCGCCTTTCGCAGAGCGGTCAAAGTTCAGAGTTGTAATTCAGGATTCCGAGACCGGTCCAGAATTCCATGCTGACCCATGTGATATTTCGATGCTATCTGAAGCGGGAAAGAGCGTATAAAAAGTGCCATTTTCTGGCCATTCTGGATGACCTTGACCTTTGACCTTGACCTACTTTTTCAAGGTCAAGGTCACCCAACCCGTCCCAGTGGGTTCCGTCTCTCTACGACGAAGACTTTAGGAGTCGTCAATTTGTAGGGGACAAATCGCAAAACATGAGGGGGCATTAACTCCCTTTAGGGGACACCGAATCCCTTCATTTGAAATTCTTCGCTTCTACTAATTGACCTCTATGCTTCAGCAAAGGTTTCATCCTCCTATCCTTTACGGTTAAAAAGGAGTAGCGATAACAATGATTTCTGCTAACAGGTCCGATAACTCTGTAAGGGGTCAAAGTTCCATGACGCAGGGTGAAATGTATTCGTTTCTCAAGAAGTGTTCTAGGATGGACTCTAAAGTTTTTCGATAAGTCTTAAGACGAAAATTTTTTTTGACGGCAGGAAAATAATAATAATAATAATAAACAGAACAATAACAATAGGACTTTCCACAGAAAGGTGGAAAGCCCTAACTAGTGATCCTAATTGTTCGCGAACAATTAGAGGGCTTTCCACCTGCAATGATTTAAAAAAAGATATTTAAGAATATTTAAGATGATGTACGAAACTCAAAATGACCAAGAAAATTTAATTAATAATTTTCACGATGACCTTGACCTTTGACCTTCACCTCATTTTGAAGGTCAAAGGTCATCGGTCTTAATGCAAGTGATCCCATGTCTCTATCTATATTAATGTAAAATCTATAAGCTTAAAAAATGTTAATAAGGACATTCAGGGGCAATAATTTGTTTAGGGGTTTTCGGTTACTTTCAGGTAGCTTATCAATGCTAAAAATACTTTAAAGACCTTGAAAATGGAAAAAAAATTAATTTTGATGATGACCTTGACCTCATTTTGAAGGTCAAAGGTCATCGGTCTTAATGCAAGTGGTCCCATGTCTCTATCTATATTTATATAAAAGTTATAGGCTTAGATAATGATATTGGAGACTTTCAGGGGCAATAACTATGCTTAAGGGTTTTTGTATCCCTTTGATTATTTTTTCTTTGCAAGAGGGTTTTACTGTGAATTCATTAGCGAAGGTTTCGTGTCTCTATGACTTTCTGTTAAGTAGGAGTAGCGATAACAAGGTTTTCGACGCGAGTCTCCGAAATTCACAGAAGGGTCAGAGTTCAAAGTTGTAATGCATACTATCAAAACCAATCAAGAAGTCAATACTTACCCATATAATATTTCAACGCTATCTTAAACAGGAAAGAGAGTATAAAAAGTGCTATTTTTTCCTATTTTCTGATGACCTTGACCTTTGACCTTGACCTAATTTTCAAGGTCAAAGGTCACCGATCCTATTCCAGTTGGTCCCATGTCTCTACGACAAACCGTGCTCAAGCTCGAAATGTTTTACGAATATATCCCAAAACATAAAGAGGCATTAACTCCCTTTAGGGGACACCGAATCCCTTCATTTTAAATTCTTCGCTTCTACTAATTACCCTCTATGTTTTAGAAAAGGTTTCATCCTCCTATCATTTACGGTTACAAAGTAGAAGTGCTAACAATGATTTCTGCGAAAGGTCAAATAACTCCGTAAGGGGTCAAAGTTCAATTACACAGGGTGAACTGTATTCGTTTCTCAAGAAGTACTATATGATGGACTATAAAGTTTTTCGATAAGTCTTAAGACGAAGATTTTTTTTGACGGCAGGAAAATAATAATAATAATAATAAACAGAACAATAACAATAGGACTTTCCACTGAAAGGTGGAAAGCCCTAATAATAAACAGAACAATAACAATAGGACTTTCCACTGAAAGGTGGAAAGCCCTAACTAGACACGATCTCGTTGCGAGCAACGAGTAGGTCTTCCGTCCGATTTGTTGATGCACTCGGAGTTAAAAAAAAAAGAAAAGACAAATGAGTCCCAATTTAGTTTCCGACTTTAAGACACTTTAGATATAATCAATTTTTCATATCATAAGCTTCTGAAGCAAAGTTGCGGTGAAATTCGTTTGAAATTCGACTCTCCAGGCGAGCCATAAGGCCCGCGGGCCTATTTCTTGATGTTATTTGTTAGCCCTCTATAGACTCAACAACTCTAGTTCTATATGTCTTTACAAAATATTTACCTGTAAAAAGTTATTGAGATCGACCGATATCGACAAAAAATCGACTCTACAGGCGAGCCATTAGGACCATAGGCCTATTTCTTGATATCAATCGATAGATCTCGATAAACTGAACAACTTTTGTTCAATATGTCCTTACAAAATATTTACCAGTTACAAGTTTTTGAAATCGACTGATATCGACAAAAATCGACTCTACAGGCGAGCCATGAGGCCCACAGACCCATTTTTTGATATTGATCGATAGGTTATGACACATTGAACAACTTTTGTTCAATAATGCTTTTCAAAAAATATGTCGTTTTAAAGATATGAGGCGTCAAATATTTACGATTTTGGCCCTTAAAATCTCTAATTATGTAACATATGACCTACTTTTTGATTTGATAAGATCAAGCTCGTTGAGATGAACATTTACGCTTCTACAACTTATTATAAAATATTAATAGTTTCTGAGATATTCTCAAAAACATTTGGACCCTTCTGAACCCCTAATTTAAAGGGCCAGCCCGTTTTTCTTGATATCGTAAGAAAGGCCTTGTCATTTTAAACATTTTTTGCTCAACAAGTATTTAGAAATTCTTTACCGTTCTCGAGTTATCTCTACAAGAAATATTTAGGGGCCAAACTGTAGCTCCCTAACGGGGCCACATAGGGAAAAAACGAAATGTACATATTGTTTAGATTATCATTCTGAACAACTTTTGTTCAATAATGCTTTTCAAAATATTTGTCGTTTTAAAGATATGAGGCGTCAATTATTTATGATTTTGGCCCTTAAAATCCCTTATTACGTAACATATGACCTACTTTTTGATTTGATAAGAACAAGCTCGTTGAGATGAACATATCCGCTTCAATGACTTATTACAAAATATTAATAGTTTCTGAGATACTCTCATAAACCTTTGGACCCTTCTGGGCCCCTAATTTAAAGGGTCAGCCCCTTTTGCTTGATATCGTAAGAAAGGTCATGACATTTCAAACATTTTTTGTTCAACAAGTATTTAGAAATTCTTTACCGTTCTCGAGTTATTTCTAGAAGTAATTTTTAGGGGCCAAACTGTAGCTCCCTAACGGGGCCACATAGGGTAAAAACGAAATATGCATATTGTTCAGATCATCATTCTGAACAACTTTTGTTCTTTATTGCTTTTCAAAATATTTGTCGTTTTCGAGATACAAGGGGTAAAAAATTTATGGTTTTGGCCCTTAAAATCCCTTATTACGTAACATATGACCTAAATTTTTATATGAATAGATTTGGATTGTTGAGATGAACATTTTTTGTTCTTTGACTTATACCAAAATATTAACGATTTTTGAGATATTTGATCTAGACTTTGAGCCCTTCTAGATCCCTAATTTAAGGGGCTAGCCCCTAAATCTTGATATTTTCGAAAAGATCTCGTAAATGTGCACAACTTTTGTTCTACATGTCTTAACAAAATATTTGCAAGAAAAAAGATATTGGAGATCAAAGGTCAAAAATCGCCGAAATCGGCGAAAAATTTTGGCATCCATTTTTTCAGGTCCTGGCGAGCCTTTAGGCAAATCGCCTCCAGTAAAATCGAATCCCCCACAAATCTTTTAAAATGTTTACTCTATCTTGTGTAGAAATTTCAAGACTCTAGCTTCAAAACTAACGGAGGAGATGTGTGGACAACAAGGCCCTTCAAAAAGTCACTAAAAGAGAGATAACTCCTGACCGGAAGTGACGTCAAGCACGAAATTTTGCAAGCAAAGTCTCGTCACCAAAAGACATCTTTCCTGAAAATTTCGTGAAAATCGATCGAGAAATGGTTGAGAAAAACGCGTGTACTACCAAGGAAAATAATAATAATAATAACTAGTAATCCTAATTGTTCGCGAACAATTAGAGGTCTTTCCACCTTTTCAGACATTCAAACAATGTCTCTGAATACAAAAAAATGTGTAATTTATATGCTTTAGATGGTATAAAAATTGCTTATTTTCAAAGTTTCTAGATGACCTTGACCTTTGACCTTGACCTAATTTTCAAGGTCAAAGGTCAGGGATGTCACTTCAGTTGGTCCTGTCTTCTTACAACAAATACTTTAGGAATTGTAAATTTCTACGCTAAATTTAAAATTTTAAGGGCATTAATTCCCGTTAGGGATCAACGAATCATCAAAAACAGGAAGTCATCTTTTACAATTGACCAGGCAATAAGTTTAGTGAACATTTCGTGTTCGTCCCATTTACGGTTTCCATACTGTAGTGATAACAATGGTTTTTACGCAAGTCGCTGTAAATCGAAGAAAGGTCAAAGTTCAGAGTCGTAATGCAATGCATTGACTTAAGTTGGTTCTTGACTTATTGTGCATATTATACCTAATCTGTACTTTATATGCTTTAGACGGTGTGAAAATTGTTTATTTTCAAAGTTTCTAGATGACCTTGACCTTTGACCTTGACCTAATTTTCAAGGTCAAAGGTCAGGGATGTCACTTCAGTTGGTCCTGTCTTCCTACGACAAATACTTTAGGAGTTGTAAATTTCTACGCGAAATCGAAAACTTTCAAGGGCATTAATTCCCGATACGGATCGAGAAACCATCAAAAACCGGAAGTCATCTTTTACAATTGATCAGGCAATAAGTTTAGTGAACATTTCGTGTTCGTACAATTTACGGTTTCCATACTGTAGTGATAACAATGGTTTTTACGCAAGTCGCTGTAAATTCAAGAAAGGTCAAAGTTCAGAGTCGTAATGCAATGCGTTGGAATAAGTTGGTTTGTGACTACTTGTGCATACAACACTTTATCTGTACTATCTATGCTTTAGACTGTATGAAAAGTGCTTATTTTTAAAGTTTCCAAATGACCTTGACCTTGACCTGATTTTCAAGGTCAAAGGTCAAGTATTCCATTCCAGTTGGTTCTGTCTTTCTACGACTTATATTTTAGGAGTTTTGAATTTTTCCGTAAAAATCGTAAACTTTCGGGGCCATTAACTCCCTTTAGGGATCACCGAAAACTTAAAAGTAAACACTACAACGCTTCAGCTTGATGGACTAAAGAATTTAGTGAAAGTTTCATGCTCTTATCATTTGCGGTTATCGAGGTGATCCGATAACAAGGGTTTTTTGTGTAAAGTTCCATAAGTTCGTTAGGGGTCAAAGATCAAATACGCAGGGTGAGATCTGAGCATGTTTCGAGATGTCAAATATGATGGTCTACATTGTTTTTCGATAAGTCTTAAAACGTCAAGAGCTTCTCGCGGCGGAAAGAAAAGAAGACAAATAATAATAATAATAATAACTAGTAATCCTAATTGTTCGCGAACAATTAGAGGTCTTTCCACCTTTTCTGGATTTGTTTCTTGACCTTCAATCTTGATCCATTCTTCAGTAGGTCAAATGAGGCCAAAAAACTTTCAAGTCAATGTAAACTTGGAAAACTTTCAGGGGCCATAACTATTTAAAGGGGTTGGTGAATCTTTTCGCACTGAATAGATTGAAGAGTCTACTAAATCAATACAAAACATTAATGATTAAGGTTTGGTATCTCCAGGGTTAACGGTTTCGAAGGACTAGTGATAAGAAGCTTTATTTGTAAGATGGGCAATAATTTTTAAAGGAGCCCGGTATAAGGGCCAAGAAAGAAGTTTTAATTGGTTTTAAAAGAACATACTAATGATGCAATGAAAAATGATGTATGTTGAAAGACAAACGAGATATAAAAAGAGCTAAATTCTCAATATTTGAAGTGACCTTGACCTTTGACCTTTACCTAATATTCAAGGTCAAAGGTCAATGATCACATTGCAGTTGGTCCCATGTTTCTATGATTATCCGTTTAAAAGTTAACGATTAGCACAAACACATAAAAGGGCAATAACTCATATAAGGGGTCAGCGGATCCTTTCACACTGAATATGTTGAAGTTGTGCTTTGAGAAACCGAAGACATTGGTGAAGGTTTGGTGTCTCTATGGTCTATGGTTTCAAAGGGGTAGCGATAACAAGGTTAATAATGTAAGGGGCAATAACTTTTAAAGGGGTCAGTCTTAGGGTACAGGTATCAAATCTTTAAAATGGATTTAAAAGGACATACTAAAGATTCAATTATATGTAGTATATGTTGAAAGACAAAAGAGATCTAAAAAGAGCTAAATTTCTCATATTTTGAATGACCTTGACCTTTGACCTTCATATAAATCAAAAGGTCAAAGAATGAAGATTCTAATGCAGTTGTTCCCATGTCTCTAGGATAAATGGTTTTAAATTTTTTTAATTATTTGTAAAAATCAAAAACTTTCAGGGGCAATAACTCATAAAAGGGGTCGAAGAATCTTTTCGCAATGAATAGATTGAAGAGTCTCCTTGACTAGTCGAAGACATTGGTGAAGGTTTGGTGTCTCTACGGTCTATGGTTTCAGAGGAGTAGCGATAACAAGGTTAATTCTGTAAGGGGCAATAACTTTTAAAGGGGTCAGTCTTAAGGTACAGGAATAAAATCTTTATAATGGATTTAAAAGGACATACTAAAGATGCAATTATATGTAGTATATGTTGAAAGACAAAAGAGATATAAAAAGAGCTAACATTGTCATATTTTGAATGACCTTGACCTTTGACCTTGACATAAATTAAAAGGTCAAGGGATAAAAATTCTAATGCAGTTGGTCCCATGTCTCTAGGATAAATGGTTTTAATTTTTTTTAATTATTTGTAAAAATCAAAAACTTCCAGGGGCAATAACTCATAAAAGGGGTCGAAGAATCTTTTCGCAATGAATAGATTGAAGAGTCTCCTTGACTAGTCGAAGACATTGGTGAAGGTTTGGTGCCTCTACGGTCTATGGTTTCAGAGGAGTAGCGATAACAAGGTTAATACTGTAAAGGGCAATAACTTTTAAAGGGGTCAGTCTTAAGGTAGAGGAATTAAATCTTTAAAATAGATTTAAAAGGACATACTAAAGATGCAATGATATGTAGTATATGTTGAAAGACAAAAGAGATATAAAAAGAGCTAAATGTCTCATATTTTGAATGACCTTGACCTTTGACCTTGATATAAATCAAAAGGTCAAAGGATGAAGATTCTAATGCAGTTAGTCCCATGTCTCTAGCATAAATGGTTTTAATTTTTTTCAATTATTTGTAAAAATCAAAAACTCTCAGGGGCAATAACTCATAAAAGGGTTCGAAGAATCATTTCGCAATGAATAGATTGAAGAGTCTCCTTGACTAGTCGAAGACATTGGTGAAGGTTTGGTATCTTTACGGTGTACGATTTCGGAGGAGTAGCGATAACAAGCTTTTATTGCAAAAGGGGCAATAACTCCTTGAGGGGTCAAAGTTCATATGCGCAGGGTGAACTGCCAAAATCTTTTAAGGAGTACATTCTTATGGACTATAAATCTTTTCGATAAATCTTGAAACTCAAAATCACAGGGAGGAAAAATAATAATAATAATAATAATAATAATAATAATAATAAACAGAAGAATATCAATAGGTCTTTCCACAGAAAGGTGGAAAGACCTAATAACTAGTAATCCTAATTGTTCGCGAACAATTAGAGGTCTTTCCACCTTTTCTGGATTTGTTTCTTGACCTTCAATCTTGATCCATTCTTCAGTAGGTCAAATGAGGCCAAAAAAGTTTCAAGTCAATGTAAACTTGGAAAACTTTCAGGGGCCATAACTATTTAAAGGGGTTGGTGAATCTTTTCGCACTGAATAGATTGAAGAGTCTACTAAATCAGTACAAAACATTAATGATTAAGGTTTGGTATCTCCAGGGTTAACGGTTTCGAAGGACTAGTGATAACAAGCTTTATTTGTAAGATGGGCAATCATTTTTAAAGGAGCCCGGCTTAAGGGCCAAGAAAGATGTTTTAATTGGTTTTAAAAGAACATACTAATGATGCAATGAAAAATGATGTATGTTGAAAGACAAAAGAGATATAAAAAGAGCTAAATTCTCAATATTTGAAGTAACTTTGACCTTTGACCTTCACCTAATATTCAGGGTCAAAGGTCAATGATCACATTGCAGTTGGTCCCATGTTTCTATGATTATCCGTTTAAAAGTTAACGATTAGCACAAACACATAAAAGGGCAATAACTCATATAAGGGGTCAGCGGATCCTTTCACACTGAATATGTTGAAGTTGTGCTTTGAGAAACCGAAGACATTGGTGAAGGTTTGGTGTCTCTATGGTCTATGGTTTCAAAGGGGTAGCGATAACAAGGTTAATAATGTAAGGGGCAATAACTTTTAAAGGGGTCAGTCTTAGGGTACAGGTATCAAATCTTTAAAATGGATTTAAAAGGACATACTAAAGATTCAATTATATGTAGTATATGTTGAAAGACAAAAGAGATATAAAAAGAGCTAAATTTCTCATATTTTGAATGACCTTGACCTTTGACCTTGATATAAATTAAAAGGTCAAAGGATGAAGATTCTAATGCAGTTGGTCCCATGTCTCTAGGATAAATGGTTTTAAATTTTTTCAATTATTTGTAAAAATTAAAAACTTTCAGGGGCAATAACTCATAAAAGGGGTCGAAGAATCTTTTCGCAATGAATAGATTGAAGAGTCTCCTTGAATAGTTGAAGACATTGGTGAAGGTTTGGTGTCTCTACGGTCTATGGTTTCAGAGGAGTAGCGATAACAAGGTTAATACTGTAAAGGGCAATAACTTTTAAAGGGGTCAATCTTAGGGTACAGGAATTAAATCTTTAAAATAGATTTAAAACGACATACTAAAGATGCAATGATATGTAGTATATGTTGAAAGACAAAAGAGATATAAAAAGAGCTAAATTTCTCATATTTTGAATGACCTTGACCTTTGACCTTGATATAAATTAAAAGGTCAAAGGATGAAGATCCTAATGCAGTTGGTCCCATGTCTCTAGGATAAATGGTTTTAATTTTTTTTAATTATTTGTAAAAATTAAAAACTTTCAGGGGCAATAACTCATAAAAGGGGTCGAAGAATCATTTCGCAATGAATAGATTGAAGAGTCTCCTTGACTAGTTGAAGACATTGGTGAAGGTTTGGTATCTTTACGGTGTACGGTTTCGGAGGAGTAGCGATAACAAGCTTTTATTGCAAAAGGGGCAATAACTCCTTGAGGGGTCAAAGTTCATATACGCAGGGTGAACTGCCAAAATCTTTTAAGGAGTACATTCTTATGGACTATAAATCTTTTCGATAAATCTTGAAACTCAAAATCACGGGGAGGAAAAATAATAATAATAACTAGTAATCCTAATTGTTCGCGAACAATTAGAGGTCTTTACACCTTTTCTGGATTTGTTTCTTGACCTTCAATCTTGATCCATTCTTCAGTAGGTCAAATGTTGTCTCTATGGTCTATGGTTTCAAAGGGGTAGCGATAACAAGGTTAATAATGTAAGGGGCAAAAACTTTTAAAGGGGTCAATCTTAGGGTACAGGAATTAAATCTTTAAAATAGATTTAAAAGGACATACTAAGGATGCAATGATATGTAGTATATGTTGAAAGACAAAAGAGATGTACAAAGAGCTAAATTTCTCATATTTTGAATGACCTTGACCTTTGACCTTGATATAAATCAAAAGGTCAAAGGATGAAGATTCTAATGCAGTTGGTCCCATGTCTCTAGGATAAATGGTTTTAATTTTTTTTAATTATTTGTAAAAATCAAAAACTTTCAGGGGCAATAACTCATAAAAGGGGGGTCGAAGAATATTTTCGCAATGAATAGATTGAAGAGTCTCCTTGAATAGTTGAAGACATTGGTGAAGGTTTGGTGTCTCTACGGTCTATGGTTTCAGAGGAGTAGCGATAACAAGGTTAATACTGTAAAGGGCAATAACTTTTAAAGGGGTCAATCTTAGGGTACAGGAATTAAATCTTTAAAATAGATTTAAAACGACATACTAAAGATGCAATGATATGTAGTATATGATGAAAGACAAAAGAGATATAAAATGAGCTAAATTTCTCATATTTTGAATGACCTTGACCTTTGACCTTGACATAAATTAAAAGGTCAAAGGATGAAGATTCTAATGCAGTTGGTCCCATGTCTCTAGGATAAATGGTTTTAATTTTTTTCAATTATTTGTAAAAATCAAAAATTTTCAGGGGCAATAACTCATAAAAGGGGTCGAAGAATCTTTTCGCAATGAATAGATTGAAGAGTCTCCTTGACTAGTCGAAGACATTGGTGAAGGTTTGGTATCTTTACGGTGTACGGTTTCGGAGGAGTAGCGATAACAAGGTTAATACTGTAAGGGGCAATAACTTGTAAAGGGGTCAGTCTTAAGGTACAGGAATTAAATCTTTAAAATAGATTTAAAAGGACATACTAAAGATGCAATGATATTAAGTATATGTTGAAAGACAAAAGAGATATAAAAAGAGCTAAATTTCTCATATTTTGAATGACCTTGACCTTTGACCTTGATATAAATCAAAAGATCAAAGGATGAAGATTCTAATGCAGTTAGTCCCATGTCTCTATGATAAATGGTTTTAAATTTTTTCAAGTATTTGTAAAAATCAAAAACTTTCAGGGGCAATAACTCATAAAAGGGGTCGAAGAATCATTTCGCAATGAATAGATTGAAGACTCTCCTTGACTAGTCGAAGACATTGGTGAAGGTTTGGTATCTTTACGGTGTACGATTTCGGAGGAGTAGCGATAACAAGCTTTTATTGCAAAAGGGGCAATAACTCCTTGAGGGGTCAAAGTTCATATACGCAGGGTGAACTGCCAAAATCTTTTAAGGAGTACATTCTTATGGACTATAAATCTTTTCGATAAATCTTGAAACTCAAAATCACGGGGAGGAAAAATAATAATAATAATAATAATAAACAGAAGAATATCAATAGGTCTTTCCACAGAAAGGTGGAAAGACCTAATAATAATAAAAAACAGAACAATAACAAAAGGTCTTTCCACAGAAAGGTGGAAAGACCTAATAATGAAGAAGAAGAACGCGAACAATAATAGTAAGGTCTTCCGCAGGAGACAGAAGACCTTAATAATAAGAAACAGAGTAAAAACAATATGTTCCCAAACTTTGTTTGGGGAACATAAATATCACAAAGCCGATAGAGTGTACTCAACTAGTTTCTTCGATTCTTCAGGAATATATGAATATTGTTTAGTGTACATGTGTAACAAAGCAATATTCGACATACTCCTGAAGAATTGAAGAAATTAGTTGAGTATACTCTTTTGGCTTTGTGATATATTCATACATGTATCTCATACTGGATTTACCCTACTTAACATGCAATACCATATTCAAACATACAGACATGAAAATACATATAGGGAGGGGAACGAATATTCATTGTAATAGGCCAGAATTTTTAATTCCATCTGCTATTATTGAAGAAATGTAAAAATTCTGTTTGATCTTTATGTCTACTTGTAAGATAGTTTTTTGTTGGTCTTTCACTCTTATAACTTTTGTGTGAAGTAGCTTGTTGTATAGGTATGTGCCTACAAATATACTTGTATACAAACTGTAGAACTTTCAACCAACCAACTCCAGCATTATAACTTTTCAAGTACCATCCACATTGTGTATATTCTTACAGGAACTGAGCACTGGTCACTGCCTTCTTTTATCCCAAACACTACAGTAGAAAGCACTGTCACCTACAAAAAATGACACAAATTAAAATAAAATTTACTGATCAGCACAGTAATTTATGACAATATAAAACTTTAAGCTAGTTTAGACTAAATAAGATTGAATTTCTAAGTGTAATGGCATACCCAGAAAGTCGCATAATAATTTTTAAATATGTTTATTTCTTGAGCTTTTAAACCACAACATTGTTCTAGAATTCATAACAATACTATGTAAGTATGTTGTTATAAGAATTTTCAAGATGAGAGAATTTCTTTTGTGTTGTGAACTGTCCACTACCCTGTGTGCATTGAAGCATGAATTAGTATGATGTGGAATGTGGAATCTGATTACTATTCCATTATTTTGTTGATCACCATTGATTCATATACTGTCTAGCTATACAGTATGCATGTAAATATATGTAGGCTATATATGTTTTTTTTTTGCATGCTTACTTTGTGATATTTTGTTTTATCTGTGATAGTCGGTTTACGAGCTCTGTAGAGCTCATGTTATTTGTTACTATTGTATACAGTGCCGAGTTTAAATAAAATTTACTTACTTACATCACTCTACACAATGTAATATAGTTGAGCTTGACCTGCTAATATAAAACACGACGATTGAGTGCCTGTAATAAACCATTTGAATAAATAACATGCAAATTAAATTGTCCTGAAACATTTAACCTATCGATACCACCAATTTATACTTAGAGTTAGAGCTGACCGACCTACAGCCTACTAATTCTCATGCTTGTTCTGTATGTGAAACTGCATTTAAAAGCAGTGTTTTAGGTCAGAAATGCTGTAGGATATCCATCTTGAAAGGGCATTTATGATCCGTTTGTTTAAAAATGTACTTTCAGTGAAATAAACCACTAACGAAATGATAAATATTACTTACGAAAAAGACTGTCAAACTTTGCGCCATGTTGGATGCAGAAGGTGAAGGTCAGAATTAGCGCATGCGCAATAGCCTAGTCCTATTACAATAACCGCTATACCCTGCTAAAACCGCTATACCCCCCAAAAAATAAACTATACCCAATATTGCGATCACATACCCACGGATTCCTATAAGATGGGTCCAGAAATGGTTATATTAAAAAAAATGTACGGTGAATTGGTACCGTTACCATTATACAGCCAATTCGTTGAGAAATCCGATACATCCGGCGCCAAAACGTATTATAAGGTATACCACGCCCGATTAAATTAAAGGCTGTATAATATGTCTTACGGCGTGACCATGTTTGAGGGCGGGCAGGGCCGTAAATTACATGGAGGCGGAGGAGGCAGCTGCCTCCTCCAACTTTTGAGCCAAAAAAAAATTAAAATTTAAAGTTCATTAGAATTTATGTTGTTTCCAATAACTAAGAACATGATACCTCCCTTAAAAAGCATTCCAAATCTTTCTTTTAGAATGAGTTAGTCAAGTAACATCTTAGAAGGCCCTAGAATCAAGGATTTTGCACGAAACGTGTTCAGTGTGCACAAAATGTGCTCAGCGTCTGGGGGCCTGGGCGGCCCCCAGACCCCCGACTAATTTCCTGCCTCCTCCAAATTGAAGGTTAATTTACGGCCCTGGCGGGGCAATAAATATTGGCATTAGTATCTAGATCCATAACATGAGAAAAAATATCCCGAAATATTAGCACCTAACGCGTGGGGACAGACCTCAATCAAAGTATTCTAACTTTAGACATTTTTGATCCGCCTATTCATTGCACGCGGGAAACGCTGGTGGGCGGTAAATCTAGTACTGCCGACTGTCCCGGATTGCGATGTTTTATAGATTATATTAAACCGGCTAACAGAATGACTTCATATTTCTTGGGAACAATCTTTATGTCCAAATTGATTCATACAATTAAAAAAAAACAAAACAATATTAATAGGTATAAATACTTAAACTGGAGATGCAGCATACTCAAAAGCGGTAAATCTAGTACTGTGTTTTAAACGCCAAAACCGAAAACGGACATTCTTCATTCTATGCATGGTTTTACGAAGAGAATGGTGTTTTTTAAACGATATTAAACAAATCTTTGTATCTAACAAGAAGTATTGTTTTCTTTTTCACAGTTATTATACTTATATATACAGGTATTTATGATCAAAGCATGGTACAATCTAAAATAGCGATCACATGTTCAATTAATACTTTTGATATGTGCAATTATCACCTCATCCGCGTCAGTGATATTTCTTCTATTCCTGTCAAAATCAGTTTTCAAAGATTCATGTTTGGTATTCCGAACCCGATCTCTTTATATGGGTATAGTTGTATATAACCAATAAATAATACTATAAAATATTTCTTCCTTTCTTATTTCATACTTAGTTTTCTTTTTTTTTTCAGTTGTGGTTCTTTTAGATACAATGCTTTAAAAAAAGTCCACCTAATATATTTATAGTATCTATAAAAGTGTGTCATACATAGAGCACATGCTCACCAAAAATTCTCAGATTATGTATACTTATACAGAAGATACCCTCTGACTTTAGATGATCTTCAAATAATCTATGGTATGTTTTTACTGTAATATTATGTGGTAACTATATTTATTGTGAATAGTTATATACGTATATGTGCAAACATATATGTATTAATTATGCTGCACAAAAACTGTTGGTTTCCTATTTTCAAAATATCTTATATTTCAAAGTGCATAAATTTGACATAAACTGATAAATTTACAAACAATGAAATCTACATTTATAAATATGCAAGATATGTACATGTAAATTTAATTAAGAAATAAATTTCAGTTTTGAAAATACAAATAGGCCTACGGTACTGTTAGCGCTTCATGAAAAGTATGCCTGCGTGAAGCATTTTATACCCTCGTGTATTTTTACTAACCATTCAAGAGTTATGGCTAAAGTTAAAGATTTTCAAAAGTAGGTCAAATTTGAAAGGTGAAGAATTGCATGTAAAGAAAGGTCTTGTCACAAGGAGTACACATGTGAAATATGAAAACCCTATCAACATGCATTCAAGTTATGCCGAAGGTTGAAGTTTTTGCTGACAAACAGACGGATGGACCATGCAAAAACTATATAATATCCGATTATTTAAATGCGCCCCGAATATCCGATTACGGGGGTATAACATTTGCTTTTCAAAAGCATCATTCTTGTATTCAGAATCTTTCTGGAAAGGGGCGGGGGAGGGGTTGTTGACTAGAGTGCACATTAATTTTGTTTCGCTATCAACAACAATTATTCATCATGTTTCAATAATCATAATAAAATTTAAGGACAATATTTGTTTTGTTTTTTTCCATTTCACTAATGAACATAATTTTTTAAAGTACTTCATACATCGTACATTCTGGACTCATATCTTGGACGTATTATTCTAATATTTACATAGGGGCTTTTCTTCCCTGATTAAAACAACTAATATAACATCATAATTTAACAAATTAATGCGATTCTCACTATACACTCGTAAATGAGAGAGAGAGAGAGAGAGAGAGAGAGAGAGAGAGAGAGAGAGAGAGAGAGAACAGTAACCCGCGTATACATGTACATATACAGAGACCCGGTTCGGAATACACCAACATTGAATTTGAAAATTTTATCAATCGTGTGGTCAGGTGTTTGACCTAAATGAAATATTAAAAAAGACTTAATTTTGTAAATACTACATCCAACAGTAAATTACAAACAAATACACCAGGATAAGTACATATATATTATTTCTCTTCTACATCCTTATCTTTTCATGAAAATGTATTGTAACGCGTTCATTTGGGAGAGAAAAAAATCACGTAGTTGAGTTCGATTTTGACATTAAAAAGGAAAATTGGAATAAAACACAAACATACAATAAATCAGAAACATACATGTGCATACAAAGGAATGTTATTGAATATAACACTCTTATCTTTTTCTCATAAAAAAAAGTAGATTAAAGCGGCTATTTAGAAAAATAAAAAACATCAAGACTGGGACCGGCTTTTAGCACTGTTTTTATTTCTCGGTCCCACCGGTCCCGGAGTTTTCACATATTATTTTACAAAAGAAGAAAATAATATGATCAATTTACTATCAGAATGCAGGCATGAGATGTCATACCTAAGTTATTGAGAAATGGGGCTCAAATATCCTGATATATTCTATTTTTATTGAATAAAAGTATATGGGACCGAAGACCGGGTTTTAGTCACGGGACCGAGACCGAAAACCGGGACCGAGACCGGGTTTTAGTCAGTACCCATGAAACATCGTTAGTTTTACATTTACATACAAGAAATTCATTTCTATCTAATTTTTTGCTTATGTTAAATAAAAATATTGAAACCAAAGGACCAAAAACCGCAAACAAGTCAAATGTGAAAAAGTTTAAATTTTCCCAGCGCTTTCTCAATTTTTGTTGCATTGTTGAAAGTATGAACTTCACGAAAATAACACTTATTTAAAGTTAAAAATTATCGTTTTAACGTAAAAATTAATACTTTTTGATGGCCTATGGTGGCAGGGGACAGTTTCTTTGGTTTTGAAACATGTGGATAGGGGGTATACACCAAAGTCAGATTATGACAGACTAATGAAAAATCATATTTCCCTTTTATGTCCATACTTGTATTTCATATTAGTGTAGTTAATAAATTATGACCCTAAATTACATGTAATCTATAAATACTGGTGCTGGTGCACAAAACATGCTCTGAGCAGGTTCCCCTTTTTTGCTTTGATTTTCCCTCATTTGGGCTAATCCGCACCCCCCCCCCCCCACACACACACACACACACCATCACAGTACCAAACATGGGGATTTAGACACTGTGCACAATCAAGAACCCTATCTGCCCTTCTCAAAAATCTACCTCTCATATGGGGCCATCCACCTTCCCTCACAGCTACAGACCTTTTGCTAGACCCTGCATGTTTTCACCGGAATTTCTTCAGCAACTGCCCACGTGTCTTAGTTTCGTATTTGCACCCATCTATATGCTAGGAATCATGGTGACACCTACATGTTGTATATCAACATTTTTACTAAGCACTCGGCTACATTTGACATGCATCCTAAAATTATTGTATACATTTTTACACATGTAATATCACTTCAAATACGGGGTAATTCCATTTTTTGAAAAAGTTGACCAGACCTATAGTGCGAAACTGTCCCCTGCTACCTTTAAGAATTCTGACATCTCATGTCATTGACGTCAACTTCCATTTTTGACAAATCTGACTTATTCTGAGTGAAACTACACCAATACATCATGTCGACCGCCCTAAATGAGTACGCAATAAAATTATTTAAAAACCCTACATTTCTGTGTATGATGTTGTCATTTTAAAGTGATGAGAGTGTTCGAGTAAGATCCCTGTGCCTAACAAATAATATTACAAGTATATTGTATCTATGGTAAAAGTGACCTTATATGTGGTGCTACATGCTGAACATGTAGTCATGAGAACCTGTGTAGAAAATGATGGATTAGAGAGAGATAAAGGGACATAACTGCTCTTAAAATCAAGAAAATTTCCCACTTCACTGTCTACTTCTTTACATACTGTATATGTATAGACCTGAAATATGCTCTAATTAAGTAAACAACTCCCCAACAAGATTTTGAACACCTGTTCTCTTCTTACATTCTATTCTATGCCATCCTAATAGTGAAAACTAAAGATTCATGCAATTCAGCCAAATGTCAAAGGGGAGGTGGCTTGTTTACAAGTACCACCCATAAATGAGAAAATGGTGTTAACTGTGTTTTTTGTGTACAAAATGTATTTAAAATGACTTATTTCTCTATCTGCAAGTATTTTTTCATAAGTATGTAATTTTGTTTTAAAATAAAATTAAAGACCTGAAGGACCTGAGAGTCGACTGGCACTTCATTGTCAACTAGAATAGGTAATCTTGAAGGAGCAAGATAGTAGTAATCAAGGAACATCGTGTGTGTGAGTGAATTACCGACAGTTCGGGTCGGCGACGTTTCGGGTGTGCGACTGTTCGGCACCTGATGCGACGTTTCGGGAGTGCGGTGACGACAGTTCGGGAGTTTGTTAACGACAGCTCGGGAGTTGATCATTGAAATTAAAAAAGTAAGAGTTCACGTACCTAGAGGGATGCACGACGGTTCGGGAGTTGCCATTTGTCGCGCACTCGAACTGTTGATAGGTCTAATTCAAGTAACAAAATGCATAAATATTTCTTGCTATGACAGTTGCTGACATTAAGGGATAACTGTTTACCTTTATTAGCGGACAGTGTCCGTAACCTTTGCCAAAATGCTTATTATCAGCAGATAAGAAATAAATTTCACAATGTGAATATCAGCAAACAACTTAAGTTTTGTTTCCTTTAAATAGTAGCTACCCTTTAGAACAATAGAATTAAACATTTTTACTCTCAAGTGCAACACTAAAATATTGTTTCCTTGATTGTGTTTCACCAGTTACATGTATTAGAGTTTTAACACTGAGAATTAATTAATAAATCCACAAAAAATATCAAAATAACACTGAAAGTTACTAGTTTGTCATGAATCTTCAATCAATCCTGCATACATCTTTTGAAAAGTTCATAATGATTACGCTAAAAATTAAATTTCAATGGAGTTTTAAATAGACTTAATGAAATTTAAAAGACAGGAACTACTTTAAGACGAATTAAAAGTATATCTACTACGGAAAAATTACCCGTTGAACCTAATCAACGCTGGAATAGAAAACGCAACTAAAATTCCAATACAGAATCTCCGTAATCCACGCCGATCCACTAATTCCAAACACAGTGGGAACATTTGTTTTGTAGTTACACATAATCCCAGTCACAGAAATATACTTTTTGATGCTAAACGTTTCTTTCCTATTTTAGAACAATCTAAAAATATGAAGAAAATTATACAACCCAGAGATATTATCAACAGCTGACGACAGGCCCCCGATCTAAAAAGAAGATGTTAACCAAAGCCCCGTTTTACAACCCGGGAGAATATTCCATCTGTTCAGAAATGTGGCGAACATAGATGCGGGACCTGTAGCTTTATCAAGGAAGGAAACAAAATCCAGCTTAAATCGGGAATGGAAATCCACGCCAATTTTTCAATGAACTGCAAATCGGAAAATTTTATTTACTGTGACATTTGCCCGACTTGCAAAGAATTTTAAATTGGACAGACCAGTAAATTAATTGCATGCGCGGGTTCGTGTCCACAAGCAACAAATAAAAAAAGTAAGTGTCCGAAATACGCCATGCTGTGAATATTTTTCCAAATGCGGAAATGGAAAATTTATTTCATTCCCTTTATATAAACTTCCGAATAACAATGAAGATCTTCGTTTAAGAAAGGAGGATTATTTCATCAAACATTTTTAAACCTAAACTTAATCGTAAATAGCTTTAAATGCATTTATTCTATGTACATCAGTATTATCATATATATATCAACGTTACTATAAAACAATGACTCTCTTAGAGTCTTCAGTTCTTCTTCATGCAAACTGTTATAAATATCCAACTTCTGAGTCCCATTGTTCACCACTATTCTGTCCTGGACAGAGTACAACTCCAGGTAACCCTCGACGGTATTCTTTGCAAACAGGATGCCTGGTTCTGTCAGAATGCTATCTCCGACTGTCTTAAACTGCATTTCCTCAATAGTAGCTGGTTCACCACTGCTGTCTTGGTATCCTCCTCCCTCTACTCAGGCTCTCACCTCGTTTCCTATACCAAAATCGCCGTTTTGCCATCTGGAGTGTGTTTCTACAAATCTTTGCGTATGTTATAACGTGATCGGGTGAACTATATTCCTGAATGCTGTGGAGCATGAATTGTGCTCTCACCATTATATCATCGGTGTGTAGCGGTAGGCATGAGAATAGAAATTGAAAATATAGCGATAGGCGTGAGAATAGAAATTGAGAATATGGCGATAGGTGTGAGAATAGAAATTGAGAATATAGGCATCAAAATAGAATATAGCGATAGGCGTGAGAATAGAATATAGCAATAGGCGTGAGAATAGAATATAGCAATAGGCGTGAGAATAGAAATTGAGAATATAGCGATTGGCGTGAGAATAGAAATTGAGAATATAGCGATAGGCGTGAGAATAGAAATTGAGAATATAGCGATAGGCGTGAGAATAGAAATTGAGAATATAGCGATAGGCGTGAGAATAGAATATAGCGATAGGCGTGAGAATAGAAATTGAGAATATGGCGATAGGTATGAGAATAGAAATTGAGAACATAGCGATAGGCATGAGAATAGAAATTGAGAATATAGCGATAGGCGTGAGAATAGAAATTGAGAATATAGCGATAGGCATGAGAATAGAAATTGAGAATATAGTGATAGGCGTGAGAATAGAAATTGAGAATATAGCGATAGGCGTGAGAATAGAATATAGCGATAGGCGTGAGAATAGAAATTGAGAATATGGCGATAGGTGTGAGAATAGAAATTGAGAATATAGGCATGAAAATAGAATATAGCGATAGGCGTGAGAATAGAATATAGCAATAGGCGTGAAAATAGAATATAGCAATAGGCGTGAGAATAGAAATTGAGAATATAGCGATAGGCGTGAGAATAGAAATTGAGAATATAGCGATAGGCGTGAGAATAGAAATTGAGAATATAGCGATAGGCATGAGAATAGAAATTGAGAATATAGTGATAGGCGTGAGAATAGAAATTGAGAATATAGCGATAGGCGTGAGAATAGAATATAGCGATAGGCGTGAGAATAGAAATTGAGAATATGGCGATAGGTGTGAGAATAGAAATTGAGAATATAGGCATGAAAATAGAATATAGCGATAGGCGTGAGAATAGAATATAGCAATAGGCGTGAAAATAGAATATAGCAATAGGCGTGAGAATAGAAATTGAGAATATAGCGATAGGCGTGAGAATAGAAATTGAGAATATAGCGATAGGCGTGAGAATAGAAATTGAGAATATAGCGATAGGCGTGAGAATAGAAATTGAGAATATAGCGATAGGCGTGAGAATAGAATATAGCGATAGGCGTGAGAATAGAATATAGCGATAGGCGTGAGAATAGAAATTGAGAATATGGCGATAGGTATGAGAATAGAAATTGAGAACATAGCGATAGGCGTGAGAATAGAAATTGAGAATATAGCGATAGGCGTGAGAATAGAATATAGCGATAGGCGTGAGAATATAATATAGCGATAGGCTTTAGAATAGAAATTGAGAATATGGCGATAGGCGTGAGAATAGAAATTGAGAATATAGCGATAGGCGTGAGAATAGAATATAGCGATAGGCGTGAGAATAGAAATTGAGAATATGGCGATAGGTGTGAGAATAGAAATTGAGAATATAGGCATGAAAATAGAATATAGCGATAGGCGTGAGAATAGAATATAGCAATAGGCGTGAAAATAGAATATAGCAATAGGCGTGAGAATAGAAATTGAGAATATAGCGATAGGCGTGAGAATAGAAATTGAGAATATAGCGATAGGTGTGAGAATAGAAATTGAGAATATAGCGAAAGATGTGAGAATAGAAATTGAGAATATAGCGATAGGCGTGAGAATTCAAATTGAGAATATAGCGATAGGTGTGAGAATAGAAATTGAGAATATAGCGATAGGCGTGAGAATAGAAATTGAGATTATAGTGATAGGCGTGAGAATAGAAATTGAGAATATAGAGATTGGCGTGAGAATAGAAATTGAGAATATAACGATAGGCATGAGAATAGAAATTGAGAATATAGCGATAGGTGTGAGAATAGAAATTGAGAATATAGCAATAGGCGTGAGAATAGAAATTGAGATTATAGTGATAGGCGTGAGAATAGAAATTGAGAATATAGCGATAGGTGTGAGAATAGAAATTGAGAATATAGCGATAGGTGTGAGAATAAAAATTGAGAATATAGCGGTAGGTGTGAGAATAGAAATTGAGATTATAGCGATAGGTGTGAGAATAGAAATTGAGAATATAGCAATAGGCATGAGAATAGAAATTGAGATTATAGTGATAGGCGTGAGAATAGAAATTGAGAATATAGAGATTGGCGTGAGAATAGAAATTGAGAATATAACGATAGGCATGAGAATAGAAATTGAGAATATAGCGATAGGTGTGAGAATAGAAATTGAGAATATAGCGATAGGCTTGAGAATAGAAATTGAGAATATAGCGATAGGCGTGAGAATAGAAATTAAGAATATAGCGATAGGCGTGAGAATAGAAATTGAGAATATAGCGATAGGCGTGAGAATAGAAATTGAGAATATAGCGATAGGTGTGAGAATAGAAATTAAGAATATAGCAATAGGCGTGAGAATAGAAATGGAGAATATGGCAATAGGTGTAAGAATAGAAATTGAGAATATAGCGATAGGTGTGAGAATAGAAATTAAGAATATAGCGGTAGGTGGAGATGCAAGGTGAAGATAACGAACAGTGATCAATCTCATAACTCCTACAAGCAATACAAATTAGATAGTTGGGCATACACGGACCCCTGGACACACCAGAGATGAAAGGGGAACAATGCGCATTGGTGAATTCATGTCAGCTTTAATATTTATGACCCCATGGATATACTTAGATCCCTATTTAAAGCCCACCATACGCCTAAGGATCATAATTTATACAAACTTCAATCTGCCATACCTGCTTGCACATTAACATAATCATGTCCTTGCTGTTACTGAGAAAATATTTTTTAAAGAATTTTCAAATATGTTTCTATATAAAACTTTGAACCTCTATTGTGTCCCAATCCTATTCCCTCGGATCACGCACTGTATGCTTGTATACCAATATTTTAAAAGTATTGTCCTATATATCCCCATGTAAAACTTGTATCCTCTATTGTGGCCTCACTCTAACCTAGGGGGTCGTGATTTGAACAAACTTTATCCTTAACTACCTAGGAATGTTTGCATATTAATATGAGTAATCACGACCCTGTTGTCTTTGAGAAGAAGATTTAGAAAAAAAAATTATATTTCACCATGTAAAACTTTGATTCTCTATCTGGGCCCCACCCTACCCCTGGGGTTCATGATTAGAACAATCTTCACCTGGGAATGATTGCATTAATCAATACCAGTAATCATAGCACTGCTGTTATTGAGGATTTTCTTTAAAGATTATTTTCCTATATACATCTACACGTATTCCCATGCAAAACTTTAATCCCCGATTGTGCCCCCACTCTATCCCCGGGGATCATGATTTGAATAAAATGTTATCTGCACGACCCAGAGTTGCTTGTTAAAATATGAGTGGTCATGTCCTTCCGGTTATTGAGTAAAACGTATATTGCTATGTAGAATTCCAATCCCCTATTACTTGCATATCAATATGACTCATCAAGGTACTGTTGTTCTTGAGAAAAAAGATTTGCTTTGTCTCCCCCATATAAAAACTGAGTCTCCTTTTGTGGCCCCTTCCTACTCCTGGGGAGGCCATGGTTTGAACAAATTTGTATCTACACTATATCAGGAAGCTTTCATGTAAATTTGAACTTCTCTGGTCCATTCGTTCTACAGAAGATTTTTAAATGTCCCTATTTATTTTTTCTTGATTATTTCCCCTTTGAAGGGATTATTGCCCTTCAGTTGAACACAGGTGAATCCACTTTACCCAAAGATCCGTATGACAAGTTTGGATGAAATTGGCCCAGTGGTTCTGGTAAAAAAATAGATGAAAATGTAAAGTTTACGAATATTACACAACTATCTACAGGTAGTACAGGTTAAAGTTGTGGTCGTGAGTGACTCATGTGACTTTAAAACAAAGATCACTAGGCCAAGAGTGTCTATTATTTAGTATTTCTACATTTATATTTTTATTTCTCTTGACACAGAAGAACACAAGGGGATCCCCCCGAAACACATTCTCCAGTAGAGTTGTCTACCCTTGTCCTGTAGAGGTGTTTGATTGCTACAAGCCTACATGTATCTCATAGACATCATAGTCCTCTTCTGAATGAAAGAGCGACAATGCGTAAACTATATTGCTAGGTGAAGATAACGAATAGCGATCAATCTCATAACTCCTATATGCAATAAAAATAGAGAGTTGGGCAGACACGGACCCCTGGATATACCAGAGGTGGAATTAACATTAACGAACGAAATCCTTAAAAGCTGCGAGTTTTCGGGTTGCATGGGGCTTTAATTGATTTTTGAAGGTATGTTTGGACACAATTAGTATAGTAGGAAAATAGGTTAGAAAATTTTTGATATGAAATTTATGAGACGGCGATTTAAGAATATAGCGATATTTAAGACCTCAACTGTGCGCATTTTTTGTGCACCGTAAATCGAAGGTTTTACAAGGGGTGGATCTGTAGCACTCCGATGTGTCCCAATATTTTTTCAGACGAGTTTCAGTTCTGCAGCTAGTGCCTTGGAGGAGAAAGCATCTCCTGTCGACCGGTCACATCCGCCGTGAGCCCTATCTCTTGATCAGGTAAACTGAGTTATCCGTAGTCACAATCAGTGTGTCGAAACCGGCCTGACAATCGGTACACGTATGAGACACGTCAGACAGTATTTGACCTAATGATAGGTTGTATTAGCAAACTAGATCGTTATAACAACGATAGAATTTACGAAATGCTGACTTTAAACGAGATTGTTGAAACCCCGGATATGGAATTTTCTACACTAGTTAATTTTGCAGCTAGCTTTTCTCACGCCCCTTTAACCCTCTTTTCCTAGAGGTCTGAACTTGATTACAAATGTTTAAATAAATATATAGAAAGTGTCTAGTATCAATAACTGATGAGAGTATAACTGACTCTATAAACACATAAAAACGGAAGTGGGGGTGTTCCTGAAAATCAAGGTCAGTGTTGTAGCACAGAACCCCCCCCCCCCTTCTCACCCTATAGAACGGGTTCATATTAAGCCGCTCTACTGAAAAAATATATACTCAAATTCTCACTTAATAAACGTAAAATTCCATGATTTTGTTTACTTGAATGTATTTCCTGGTACCACTGGTATATAGACAAGAAGACAAATTGTCAATAAGTTTATTCAATCATACATGTGTAGCTAAGATGGGGTGCTGTTTTGGCGCCATGTAAGAAAAGCTACGCTGGTTTTGTGTATTGCTGCCCCCACCACGGTATAAAATCAGACATTGACTCATTTTCTGTTGGGAGACACTATACTAAGCTGGAATTTACCTGAAATTAAATTTTAATTTGTACGAAATTCAGAAGGGGAAGATGTAACACACGTGTAGTGTATTTAATCAATGTATTGTAACACACGTGTAATGTATTTAATCAATGTATTGTAACACACGTGTAATGTATTTAATCAATTTATTGTAACACTCGTGTAATGTATTTAATCAATTTATTGTAATACACGTGTAATGTATTTAATCAATTCATTGTAACACACGTGTAATGTATTTAATCAATTGATTGTAACACTCGTGTAATATATCTAATCAATTTATTGTAACACATGTGTAATGTATTTAATCAATTTATTGATGATTCATTTCAACAGTCCAATATACAAACAATGTAATCTAGAACACGTAACAGAAATATTGGATACTGATTCTGTGGATAATAAACATATACAGTACATAATAAAAAGGCATTAAGTATTATACACAAGCAGACCTATTCATAATCAATGACTTAGACAACAGACTGTCACAGCCAACGTTTAATATTAATCTTAGATTTTATTCAGTATACCGGTATTTTCAGAAAGCTTCCAGCGATTTTTTTCTACCCACTGGTACTGGTAGCGGTACCCATTCAATTGGGAAAAATAGCGTCAATATTGAACAAATTGGGAATTTTCTACCAATGTATCGGCAAATGATTTTAACTAAAAGAAAAGAAAAAAGAAAACAAAACAAGAAGTAGTGAATTGGGAATTTTCAGTCTCAAAATTGGGAAAAATCAATGGTTTTTGGCATTGGGAATGGTACCGTTTATCGGTACCAGTTATATAAGGAAAAAAATCGCTGGCTTCGAATTTTACAGAATATATGCATGTAAAACACTGTATTATTGTACACAAACAAATGGAAACTTAACGAGAGAGATGTGCGGCCAGACAATTTATAAATAGCATTATGTACAAAGATACTTGAAACCTATTGGGTTTTATATTCAGTACATCTAATGAAAAAACGAACACATTTCTCTACAATTCTATCAGGGACTTCTGACATGTTTCTTTATCTCTTGTCCTCAGTAACATCTCTCTACAATTCTATCAGGGACTATACCGAGTGTCTTCTGACATGTTTCTTTATCTCACACATCACTCTCTTGTTTTCAGTAACAACATCTCTCTACAATTCTATCAGGGACTATACAGAGTGTCTTCTGACATGTTTCTTTATCTCACACATCATTCTCTTGCACTGTGACGCTTTGATCATTCTGTCAAGCCAATCTCTACTGTTACTGTACTTACACACCAGTCGCCTCGTCCTCTCTAGAACAAACACACCCTCCCTGTCTAACACAGAGTCATACTCACTATACCTCACCCTGATATTGACGTCCGCCCCCGCCCACAGTAGGATCCTCACCTTCTCCATTATATCAAAAACATAACCACTCTCATCAATCAGTGTATACAACAGAGGTCTCACATCAGACTTAATGTCCTCATCATACAACTGTATCGACTGATTGACATCCAGACCCAGACACAACAGACGTCTCAGTACACCACACTCTCCCTCACAGATTGTCCTCCACAAGTATTCACACATACACCACACTGATCTGTCTGTCACCACCACAGCATCCCTACTGTCTGTTTTAACTCCAGCATGTCTGATGTCCACCAGACAGTTAAATAGGTGTACATTTCTATTACATTGACCAGGAATAATTTTATTTTGTTCCTGTATGAGATATTTCACTATATCTGGTTTCTTCAGTATTAATGCATAAAATACTGCTGACACATTAATATCAACAACCTGAGTAACCAAGTCAGCTCCATGTTCTACTAGATATTTCATTATTGATAAAGAACACATTCTTACTGCAGCTGTCAGTGGTGTATTCCCCTGTCTATTCTGTAGATTGACATCAGCCTTCGCCTTCACCTTCACCAGCTCCTCCACTATACTCACATGTCCTCTCTCACATGCAGCTATCAGTGGTGTATCCCCGTCACCATCCTGTAGATTGACATCAGCCCCCGCCTTCACCAGCTCCTCCACTATACTCACACGTCCTCCCTCACATGCAACTATCAGTGGTGTACTGCCGTACTTATCCTGTAGATTGACATCAGCCCCCACCTTCACCAGCTCCTCCACTATACTCACATGTCTTCTCTCACATGCAGCTATCAGTGGTGTCTTGCCGTACTGATCCTGTAGATTGACATCAGCCCCTGCCTTCACCAGCTCCTCCACTATACTCACATGTCTTCCCTCACATGCAGCTATCAGTGGTGTCTTGCCGTACTGATCCTGTAGATTGACATCAGCCCCTGCCTTCACCAGCTCCTCCACTATACTCACATGTCCTCCCTTACATGCAGCTATCAGTGGTGTCTTGCCGTACTGATTCTGTAGATTGACATCAGCCCCTGCCTTCACCAGCTCCTCCACTATACTCACATGTCCTCCCTCATATGCAACTATCAGTGGTGTATTGCTTTCATAATCCTGTAGATTGACATCAGCCCCCGCCTTCACCAGCTCCTCCACTATACTCACATGTCCTCTCTCACATGCAACTATCAGTGGTTTCTTGCTGTACTTACCCTGTAGATTGACATCAGCCCCTGCCTTCACCAGCTCCTCCACTATACTCACATGTCCTCTCTCACATGCAGCTATCAGTGGTGTATCCCCGTCATCATCCTGTACATTGACATCAGCCCCCGCCTTCACCAGCTCCTCCACTATACTCACACGTCCTCTCTGACATGCAACTATCAGTGGTGTATTGCTTATATAATCCTGTAGATTGACATCAGCCCCCGCCTTCACCAGCTCCTCCACTATACTCACATGTCCTCCCAAACATGCAACTATCAGTGGTGTACTGCTGTACTTATCCTGTAGATTGACATCAGCCCCCGCCTTCACCAGCTCCTCCACTATACTCACATGTCCTTCCTCACATGCAACTATCAGTGGTTTCTTGCGTATATAATCCTGTAGATTGACATCAGCCCCTGCCTTCACCAGCTCCTCCACTATACTCACATGTCCTCCCTCACATGCAGCAGTAAGAGGTAAATGATACACAAAAACACCTTTACTGATCTGACCTATCCCATTGATTGTTTTCTTACAGATAGGAAGCAGAACTCTAACTGTCAGTACATCACCACTATAACAACACAATGTAAGTAATCTACACTCTTCTAAAAGCCTACTGATTTCACTTTCCTGTTTATTACTTGTATATATCCCAGATGTAGATTGTTCTACAGGCCTATTGTTCTCCGGATTATTGCATGCTTCTACTCCCGATCCCTCTACCATTCTTTCTCTTCTAGATCTATTAAAAACTTTATTCTTAATCTTTTCAAATATCTCGGATCTAGATTCCTGTGGAAAACTTCCTGTTATCGTAAACAATTCACTTATTTCATTGTGTTGTTCAGTCTGTTGTACTATGTACTTTAATATCTGATAATGTCCATAGCAAGCCACCCAGCTGATCACTCTCACATTGTACGTGTGTTCATCCCATATGTTTCCCTCATCCCCTAGTCTATACTTCCCCATTAGCACCTCCTGTCTCTGCCCCTCACTCCACTTCTCACTCTCCTCCACACACTTTTTTTTACTCGCTATCTTATCTACATTTCCCTGACTGGACAGAAATAAGTCTTTTAATTCTGTGTATGACTTTGTCTCTAACACACCAATAAAAGTCTGACACACCTTGGGATGTTTCAAAACCTGATTCCTGAAAACATCATACAGCTCCATGTTCTGTATGTCTTTGTACAATCTCTCTGCTAACAGTGGGTACTGATCCTCACGTAACCTTATACACAGATCAGACGATTCCTCTCTCTCACTGTTTTTATCATCACTCTCCTTCTCTTTTCCATCACTACTCTCACACCCCTCAATAGGTTGAGAATCACTCTGTTTCACCTTTTCATCACCATCATTGCCACTCTCATCACCCTCAATAGATTGAGATTCCTCTCTCTCACTGTTTTTATGATCACTCTCCTTCTCTTTTCCATCACTATCACTGCTACTCTCATGCCCCTCAATAGATTGAGAATCACTCTGTTTCTCTTTCAATTTGTTAACAATATCTGGTTCACTTGTCTGTGGTTTGACATAATTAGCAATATAATTACTACTCATATAATCAAACATTTGGTCAGTAAACTGTTTGCCATAATGATAAGCACAAATTTCAAACATGGAGTCATGTATAAATGTGTATTTTGCACCACATTGTTTTGTGTATGTCCCCTCCATTGCTGACAAAGCATCCATAAACTTGAAAGTATCAGTGTACTGTTCTAATCTGCAATTTTTCAAAAGTTGTTTTTTCATGTTAATGAAATGTTCATTTTTGTTATCCTCTAGAACGTTTTCTGAGAGACTGTTTTCATTTAGCATACACAGAACAAGTGTTGCATAATTCAGTTTGTTATGTCCCTGCATATCATCAAGTTCATCAATGATACATTGGACTGGATTCAGGAAAAACTTTGAACCAAGAGCTTGGAATTTTGTTTCCTTTGAAAACAATTTACAGAGAAGAGGAAACATGTGAGATGTTGATGTCAGCAATGCAGGCGACATTAAATCAACATTTAAACCATACTTCTGGAGAATCTGTTTTTTGTCATTATCATCTAATGCATGATCAGAACTGTGTAACTTAATCACAGTCTCTTCTTTGGTAAGGAATGGTCTGTAAGGTAGTGTCTCATTAAACACAGTCTCTCTACATGTCATCAAAGTTCTAGACTTGCCCATGCAAGGCTGTGTTATTTTCTGTTCATAATCAGTCAACACATCTAATTTAGTTTTTTGAGGCCAAAGACACCCACCACATCATCAATAACAAAAACCTGCGGATTCTTTGGATCACCATATTCCTCTATCTTCTTGATGTCTTTGGTTGGAACAATCTCGTAACCTTCCTCCTCGAACTTGAGGGCGATGTGGTGAGCCGTGGCAGACTTACCGGACCCAGGAACTCCAACAAACGTTACGCAAGGTTGGTTCCTCGCTTTCTCCATCACCGATGGGTAGCTGTGGGTTTCATAGTAAACCTTGTCTTCCTCTCTCCATTTCTCGATGTCAATATCATATTGCTCTGAAATTACATGTGAAGAAACAGCTAACAAAAGAAAGCCAACAGGGTCAATATTCTATCCCTGTAACTGTGTATTGGCAACTACACAATGCACCATTCGTTCAATGTAAATATAGAAATGTGAATGCAGAAACGTTAAATATAAATGTGAAAATGTTAAATACAAGAGGCCCACAGGCCTTATCGGTCACCTGTCGAGTACTAGTGAAAAAGTATCTACAAAAAAATTCCTGTTCTGAATATCTAAGCTAAATTCTAATGTTCAGGAACAGAATAAAACAAGATGTGTAAAATTACCATGTTTAGTACATACTTTTCTGCTATTCCTAAGATTTTATACAGTATCATCAAATTTACAGATAAATACTGTATACTAAGTTTGACCCCACCCTGGGGTCAGAACCCCTACCCGGGGGATCATCAAATTTACAATTTTAGTAAAGTACTAGCTGCTCTTTCTGAATATCCATTTACTTTCAATCTAGTACCAATAACACTAAAGAAGATGCTATCTAAGTGTTATACACAAACACTATATAGTAAGTTTGGCCCCACCCTGGGGTCAGAACCTCTTCCCCGGAAATCATGAAATTTACAATTTTGGTAAAGGACTACCTGCTCTTTCTAAAAATCCATTTAGTTTCAATCTAGTACCAATAACACTAAAGAAGATGTTATTTAAGTGTTTCACACATAAACACTATATAGTAAGTTTGGCCCCACCCTGAGGTCAAAACCCCTACCCCGGGGATCATGAAATTTACAATTTTGGTGGAGCCTTTTCTGCTCTAAACCACTAGGCATTTAGTTTTTCTTACACATGTGCAGTTATAGAGAAAATTTTTGAAAATTGGTCATTTTTGGAAAGTTTCTGCCCTGCCCCCAAGGCCCAAGGGGTGCAGGAATCCTGAAATTTACAATTTATGTCCCACAGATGCTTCATACCAAATTTGAAAAGAATTGGAATGATAGTTATCAAAAATAAATTAACAAGAGATGTTTGTAAAACTGTAAAACTGGCATCCCCATGGTGCAAAATTGAAAAGGGTTATACACACACACATCATTTAATTGAGAGTAGTATCATCAATTCAAAATATTGAGCAGACAATATCTTCCTATGTCAAGAGTGGATTGACCATGTGACCTAAAAATCAATAGGGGTCATCAACTCCTGAAGATGTACCAGTGTACCAAGTTTGATGTCTGTCAAGCAAAGGGTTCTCATGATATTGAGCGGACAGTATATTCCTATGTACAGTTTAACCCTTGACCTTTGACCACGCAAACTCAAAATCAATAGGTGTCATCTTCTCCTGAAGATGTACCAGTGTACCAAGTTTAATGTCAGTCAAGCAAAGGGTTCTCAAGATATGGAGCAGACAGTATATTCCAATGTCCAGTTTGACCCTTGACCTTTGACCATGTGATCTGAAAATCAATAGGGGTCGTCTTCTCCTGAAGACGTACCAGTGTACCACGTTTGATGTCTGTCAAGCAAAGGGTTCTCAAGATATTGAATGGACAGTATATTCCTATGTCCAGTTTGACCCTTGACCTTTAAACATGTGACCTCAAAAGAAATAGCCTAGGGGTAATTTTCTCCTGAAGATGTACCAGTGTACCAAGTTTGATGTCTGTCAAGCGAAGGGTTCTCAAGATATTGAACGGACAGTATATTCCTGTCTAGTGTGACCCTTGACCTTTGACCATGTGACCTCAAAATCAATAGTGGTCGTCTTCTCCTGAAGACGTATCAGTGTACCAAGTCTGATGTCTGTCAAGAAAAGGGTTGACCATGTGACCTCAAAATAAATAGGGGTCATCTTCTCTTGAAGATGTACCAGTGTATCAAGTTTGATGTCTGTCAAGCAAAGGGTTCTCGAGATATTGAACGGACAGTATATTCCTATGTCCAGTTTGGCCATGTGACCTCAAAATCAATAGGGGTCATCTTCTTCAGAAGATGTACTGGCGTACCAAGTTTGATGTCTGTCAAGCAAAGGGTTCTTTAGACATTGACTGGTCAGTATATTCCTATGCCCAGTTTGACCCTTGACCTTTGACCATATGACCTCAAAATCAATAGGGGTAATCTACTCCTTAGGATGTACCAGTGTGCCAAGTTTGATGTCTTTCAAGCAAAGGGTTCTCAAGATATTGAGCGGACATTATATTCCTATGTCCAGAGTAGATTGACCCTTGACCTTTTCACCTGAAAAACAATAGGGATCCTCTTCTACTCATAACTAACCCACATATGAAATGTCATTATCATCAAGTGAATGGTTTTCAAGATATTGAGCGGACAACACATGGTCTACAGACCGACCGACAGACCGACCGACCGACAGTTGCAAAACAATATGCCCCCTCTTTTTCAAAGGGGGGCATAAAAATTGGAATGATAGTTATCAAAAAGAAATTAAAAATGTCTATTGTTCACACATTTAATAACTGACCATTTTGGCCCCACCCTGATACCAAAACCCCTACCCCTGGGATCATCAAATTTACAATTTTGGTAAAGGACTACCTGTTTTTTCTAAATATCTATTTAGTTTCAATTTAGTATCAATAACACTAAAGAAGATGTTATTTAAGTGTTTTACACATTAACACTATAATATACCAAGTCTGTCCCCGCCCTGGGGGTCAGAACCCCTACCCAAGTGGCCTCCGTGGCTAAGTGGTTAGAGCATCGCGCTCAAAATCACACGGCTTCTCACCTCTGTTCGAATCCCGCTTGCGCCGGTAAGTGAGAAAGTTTCCCAGTTTACTTTCGGAATGTTGGTGGTCTCTTCCCAGGTACATTGTAACTGGCTTCTTTCTCCCACCAATAAAAAACTGGACGCCACCATATAACTAAAAAATTGTTCAGTGTGGTGGAAAACATCAATCAATCAATCAGAACCCCTACCCCGGGGATCATGAAAGTTATAATTTTGATAGAGGCCTTCCTGCCCTACATCACTATGCATTTAGTTTTTCTTACACGTGTGCGGTTGTAGAGAAAAGTTTTGAAAATTGGTCAATTTTGGACAGTTTTTGCCCCAACCGTAGGGCCCCAGGGGTGCTGGAGTCCTGAAATTTACAATTTATGTTCCCCTTGTCCCAAAGATGCTTCATGCCAAATATGAAAAGAATTGGACAGGTAGTTATGAAGACTTTAAAAATGTTCAATTGTTAACGCACGACGGACGACACACAACGACGGACGACAACCAATTGCAATAGGTCACCTGAGTTTACTCAGGTGACCTAAAAATGTTAAATAAAAATGTAGAAATGTTAAATGCAGCGTGACAACTGCAGTAATTATTATCAGTGTAATGTAATTCCAGTGGGTTCGAATGACTGCAAATGTTGTTACTCAATGCAGCATCCGTAGAATGGTTGCAATGGATAGAAATTCGTATTCAAAACTTGTAACGAATGTCTTTGTTCTTTGATAAGTATATTAATGTAAAACCTTAGTTGAGGTATGGGTAAATGCATCATTTGTTCTATAAAGCTTTACAATGGAATAGTTTGTAATCATTGATAATTGCTATTTTTGCATCCTGTCAACTAACCCCCCCCCCCCCCCCCCCATGAAAAACGATGACAAGAGTCTGTTATATACATTAAATCCATAATAAAAGTTGTGAGTTAAATAATTATTGTATTCTTATGTGGGTCACATAATCACATTAATCTTTGAAAATGCTATGGAGTGTGTGCCCTCCTCCTGCCCCGATTTAGGATTTGGTTTAGCAAAGGTTCCTTTATTCTTTTTCATTTCTACCCCCCCCCCACCCCCCCACAAAGATGCTGCATGCCTGAATTGTTAGATATAATATTGGGTATTGTCATTTCTTGTTTTATCTTGGCTTGTGATTGCTGATACTTGAGGATATGCATTAACTAATTATGCCCAGAGTTTCAAATACTTATTTTAACAATTATGCCCAGAGTTTCAAATACTTATTTTAACATTCTACAGATCTGATATAAAATCAATGCATTGTGTAACAACATTTACAGTCCTTCCAACCCACTAGACTGATATTTCACCAATAACTCTAATTGTCAAGTTAACATTATTTTCTACATTTACATTTTTACATTTACAATGAACAAATGATGCATTGTGTACTTATGAACACATTGTTACAGGGATAGAATCGTGATTCTGTTGGCCTCCCATAGCTGAATACCAATGACAACATAGTCGAACATTACATGTGCTGGAATGAAATATAGCAAGAGGCCCATGGGCAACATTGCTCAAATGAGCAGCGGTTCCTCACAATAAACAAGATTAAGCAAAACTCAAACTTTTCAAAGGTAATGACTAAAAAGTCATTAATTTCCAAACATTATTATTAAACTTGACTAAAAATTCATCATTTATCATGTCCTTGTAGATAGGTATGGCCTTTCATATTAACAAATTTCACCTAAGGATGCTTTGTGCCAAGTTTGGTTCACTATACATTCACATTCGAAACTTTGATCTCCCATTGCGGCCCCTTCCTAAACCAATGGGTCATAATTTTCACAAACTTCAATTTCCACTATGTCAGAAAGATTTCATGAAAATTTCAGCTTTTCTGGCTCATTGGTTCTTGAGAAGATTTTTAAATGGCCCCACCCAAATTTTGCATTTTATGATTATCTCCCCTTGAAGAAAGCATGACCCTTCGTTTGAACAAACTTGAATCCCCTTCATCTAAGGATGATTTATTCCAAGTTTGATTGAAATTGGCAAAGGATATATCAGCATGTAAAACTTTGATCCCCTATTGTGGCCCCACTCTACCCCGGGGGCCATGATCTGAACAAATTTGAATCTACTTCATATCAGGAAGCTTTAAGGCAAATTTCCACTCTTCTGGCCCATTAGTTCTTGAGAAGAAGAGTTTTAAAGATTTTCTTTATATATTTGCAGGTATAACTTTGATCCCCTATTGTGGTCCCAACATACCCTGGGGGTCTTGATTTGTACAAACTTGAATCTTCACTATGTCAGAGAGCTTTCATTTAAATTTCAACTTTTCTGCCCCAGTGGTTCATAAGAAAAAGAGTTTTAAATGACCCCACCCTATTTTTGCACTTTTATGATCATCTCCCCTTTAAAGAGGCATGGCCTTTCATTGAACAAATTTGAATTCCCTTAACCCAAGGATGCTTTGTGCCAAGTTTGGTTAAAATTGGCCCATTGGTTCTGGAGAAGAAGATGAAAATATGAAAATTTACACTGCCAAAAGACAATGGACACATTTTGATCAGAAAATCTCACATGGTTTCTAAAAGAGAAATGTTTTGGTCTTTGATTATGATAATGAAATCAACACTGAATCAATTTTTCAAATTTTCTTTTGAAGAACCAAAATGTTGATGTAAATAAATGAAAAGAAAGCGTCATTACCTTAATCTGTAACTCATTAACATACAAACAATTACATTCCAAACTTAATCTGTAACTCATAACATACAAACAATTATATTCCAAACTTAATCAAAGAAATAAATGCGTTCAGTAATGATTGGTTATTCTGTAGTGACATACCTCTCACATTTTGGGGAATGGGTGACATTTTTAGTTTCTCCAGTTTATCTAGAAACAAAGAAAAGAAAATGAAATTACTTATAATCACAATACAGTGAAACTTCTCTAAACCGGTCAGCTGTCGGACCAGAAAAAACGGACAGTTTAGAGGGGTGGCCGGTATACCGAGAATTTAGCATTTAGCTCAATTTTTATTAGATATTTCATTGACATACCACAAACCATATAATATGGTGTTCAAGAACTATTATTTCACTAGTGGAAATAAAACAAAATAATTTCTAACATATTTATTTTCAATTTATAGCACTAAAACTAATTAATCATGAATAAACATTTTTACATTGGCATGCATAAATAATGGAAAACATTCCGTCTAAATAAAACTGCATTTGATATATGTATAGAAATTTGTAGACTAGCTGCAATTATGTATAATTTCAGCTTATGTTTTAATAAACAAAACAAACACATAGCCATTGGATTGCTGCAATTAATACACAGAGTAGGTACTGCTCACTTTGATATGGGGATCTATGATCAATTATCAGTGGAGATCAAACTAGACCACTTGTACCTACAGGTAATTATTACCAGAAATAGTCTTGCTGCAATCATCTAATTTGAACTAAAAATTTATAACAGGATACATAAAGAAAACACAGAGGCCTATTATTGGAATTCTTCTTACCTATAAAAACTCTGTTTACGTCCATTGCTTATATCGTTAACAAATTTGTTTCGACATTTTTGAAAAGTACAGTAGTAAATACATGTATATAATTTTAATTTTGATGTTTCTTAGTAATTTTAAGTCTATGGAAACCCCTCATTTTGTACAGAAATTTGAGAGAGTCACTTGGATTAGCCAAGCACCAATTAACACCCTGTTTTTCCCTATAATAGCTCTAAAACTTCATTGTTATTTCAGATTTCAAACATTTCGGTTGAGCATCACTGAAGAGACATTATTTGTCGAAATGCGCATCTGGTGCATCAAAATTGGTACCGTATAAGTTTTACACCAGGAAAACAGACAGATTTATAATTAAGTTTAGATCTTTAACCTGTTGTGGCCCCAACCAACTCCCGGGGGCCATGATTTTAACAAATTTGAATCTGCACTATGTCAGGAAGCTTTCATGTAACCATAAACTTTTCTGGCCCAGCGATTTTTCAGAAGATTTTTAATGATTTTCCCTATATATTTGTATGTAAAATTTTGACCCCCTACTCTGGTTCCATCTTACCCCTGGGGACCATAACTTTTACAAACTTGAATCTGCTCTCTCAGGAAGCTTTCTTTGGCCTAATGGTTCTTAAGGCGAACATTTTCAAATATATCTTTTTTCTATTTATTAGTTATGTAAAACTTTGATCCCCTATTGTGGCCCCATCCTAGCCTCTGGGGTCATAAGTTTAACAAACTTGAATCAAGCTTTCATGTTAATGTCAGGAAGCTTTCATGTTAATCTTAGTTTTTTCTAGCTCAGTGGTTCTTGAGAAGATTTTTCAAAATTTTCCCTATATATTTGTATGTAAAACTTTGATCCCCTATTGTCGCCTCAACTTACTCCCGAGGGCAATGAGTTCAACAAATTTGATGTCAGGAAGCTTTTGTGTAAATTTCCGCTTTACTGGCCCCATAGTTTTTGAGAAGAAGATTTTTAAAGATTTTCCCTGTATACATGTTAGTATATACTGTCCATCTTATCACCATAGAAATATATAATGTACATCTTATCAACATACAAACATATAAGTATATACTGTACATCTTATCAACATACAAACATATAAATATATAATGTACATCTTATCAACATACAAACATATAAGTATATACTGTACCTCTTATCAACATACAAACATATAAATATATACTGTACATCTTATCAACATACAAACAGTCTTCGACGTTAACCGGTGGCCCGATGCCCGAGGCCAGTAAAATCGGGATCGGGCTTCTAAAAATATTTAACCCAGGAGTCCGGAGGGCCTGTAAATGTTTTATTGTATGTTTTGTATATATTACAAATATAGCGTGAGATTGACTCAGACTTTGTCATGACTTACATGTAGCAATGAAATTTCGCATTGAAAAATGATCAACCATCCTGCCTTTTATGAAGTATAGGGAGGCACAGCACTGGAAGTTAATGTAAATATATAGTATGTGCATATATGAAAATTACATGCACATACTATATATTTACATTAACTTCCAATGTCCGTGTTGGGATTCCCGTGGGGTTTCGGGTTAGAATAGGTCCTCAGTACCCCCTTGTTTGTCGTAAGAGGCGACTAATAGGGCGGTCCTTCGGATGAGACGGCAAAAACCAAGGTCCCGTGTCACAGCAGGTGTGGCACGATAAGAGATCCCTTCCTGCTCGATGGCCATAAGCGCCGAGCATAGGCCTAAATTATGTAGCCCTTCACCGGCAGTGGCGACGTCTCCATATGAGTGAAATATTTTCAACAGGGACGTAAAATAATATTCAACCCGTGTAGGGAGGGGGCTTGTCAGTGAAATTCCAAACCTCACAAGTGTATTTCACAATCACAACCATCAGATCCAAATAAATTTTAAAAAAAAACAACCCAGTAGTACAAGGAGAAAAAGAGATCGAAAAGTTAAGCCCCACTGGACCGAGGGTTGGCCTTTGCTGAGATTTAATTCAGGAGAAAACAATGTTTTGTATGTGGTGTATACAAAACACAGTAGAACATGAGCTTCTGATGTCATCTGTTGAAAAATAAAATAAGATATAATAATGTCAGTTGTTCTTTAACTATGGTCATCTAGATATGTATTTTCCTACAGTAGAACATGCTTGTACCTTGCAAATGACAAGTGGTCGAATTAGAAAAAAACATTTTGGGCCATTAAAATATTGTTCGGGCTTGCAAAATTATTATACTGGGAGGCCCGAAGGGCCTATGCTTCACAAAGTTTTTCGTGAAGGCTGTACAAACATATAAGTATATACTGTACATCTTATCAACATACAAACATATAAATATATAATGTACATCTTATCAACATACAAACATAAGTATATACTGTACATCTTATCAACATACAAACATATACTGTACATCTTATCAACATACAAACATATAAGTATATACTGTACATCTTATCAACATACAAACATATAAGTATATACTGTACATCTTATCAACATACAAACATATAAGTATATACTGTACATCCTATCAACATACAAACATATAAATATATACTGTACATCCTATCAACATACAAACATATAAGTATATACTGTACGTCTTATCAACATACAAAACATATAAGTATATACTGTACATCTTATCAACATACAAACATATAAGTATATACTGTACATCTTATCAACATACAAACATATAAGTATATAATGTACATCTTATCAACATACAAAACATATAAGTATATACTGTACATCTTATCAACATACAAACATATAAGTATATACTGTACATCTTATCAACATACATATAAGTATATAGTGTACATCTTATCAACATACAAATATATACTGTACATCTTATCAACATACAAACATATACTGTACATCTTATCAACATACAAACATATAAGTGTGGCAGGGTGATCTTTATATCTAATTGAATTTTCTACATTTTTCAATACTAAGCTGTGCTATATTAATTGAATGAAATCTATTCACAACATTCTATTGGCCAGGTTGGTTGTAGGAATTCACTCACTCTAGCTAAAACCAGTTTAATAACTTTTTCTTCTATAAATAAGTTTCGCGGGCTTTTTCATCAGTGCGGGAAATTTGTTTTAGAGGGAGTAGACCTATACATGTAGCTGCCCGTTGTGCCACACCTTAAGGTATATATTTGAAATGTTTATTATTAAATGATTGATAATTATGTACGTTGAACTATTTTTTATCAGTATATTTCTCTACTATGAAATGACCGTTTTTTGATCAAGGACTATAAATTTTGTTACTTTTTGAAGTAAAGTAATAAAGTCGATCATATACATTTCATTGGAATATTTTGACTTCTTTAAAGGGAAATACGAATATGAATTTATGTAATTGTATATTTTGTTGCATATGGAATGTGGTGTGTGATTTGTTAATTTCAGATCTGCCATTGCCTTTAGTTCCTAATAAATTTAATAAAACCTACGTCGCTTGGTTATATAAGTATATACTGTACATCTTATCAACATACAAACATATAAGTATATACTGTACATCTTATCATACAAACATATAAGTATATACTGTACATCTTATCAACATACAAACATATAAGTATATACTGTACATCTTATCAACATACAAACATATAAGTATATACTGTACATCTTATCAACATACAAAACATATAAATATATACTGTACATCTATCAACATACAAATATATAAGTATATACTGTACATCTTATCAACATACAAACATATAAATATATACTGTACATCTTATCAACATACAAACATATAAGTATATACTGTACATCTTATCAATATACATATAAGTAAGCACATCTGAATATATTGAATAAATTTCAGATAAAATTGACTTGTTTTAATCAATATCAATCAAAAATATATTAATCATGCTAATATTAAATAATAAAATATTAACATAAATAAAATTGCCTCACAGAAATTTATTTTGTAAAATGATGTCTATATAATTATGTTCAACCTGTGTAGAATTTAAATGTAATGCATTCAACAATTTGATTTTTTTTAGACAGAGAGGGATCTTAGACAAAGATTTGACAAATGACATATCATTGTTAATTTTAGTCTTTCCAGTATGTAAAACTTACACGGTACCAATTTTGATGGGATGCGCATTTCGACAAATAATGTCTCTTCAGTGGTGCTCAACCGAAATTTTGGAAATTCAAAATAACAATAAACTTGTAAGAGCTAAATGGAAAACTAGAGTGCCAAAATCTTATCAACATACAAACATATAATTATATACTGTACATCTTAACATACAAACATATAAATATATACTGTACATCTATCAACATACAAATATATAAGTATATACTGTACATTTACGCGCATTGTTTCCCGTATCGTCGACTGACCTGAGTTCCAGTGACTTTAGTGATAAAAAACAATTTTCTCATTAATCACTTGGAAATAAATAAATAAGCTCCATCAAATATTAATTATGTGTTAATTACTTTATTTTGAAATGGGATACTGAGGACCTATTCTATACCAGATCCCCACAACAACTGGCAAACTTTGACAGATTCCGGTACCATATTACATTAGATTGCATTTTTGGTCAGATTATCAAGTTTCGAACTTCAGTGTTTGTTAGAAACAAAATGGCAAATCTATCAGGTGAAAGATGTAAATGATGTTATCAAAGTATTGAATTTAATGTGGACTTTGGTTTTTATTTGAAAGAGAAATTTGGCAACTTTACGCTACCATCTGTGTATTTCTGCCATAGCCATGACAGCAAAATATATGGTACTGATAGTTTTAATTGACTTCACAGTTTTGAATCTCAGTTGAAATTAAAGTGGAAATGTGGTTCATATAGGGTAATTATCCTATCCTTGTTCTTCTCATTATTCAATCACATAAAGAGTAATATAAGGGGTAATCTTCTGCACTTGTCCAATTTTGGTGGAAATTTGTGGATAGGAAATATAAACCCACAAAATTTACAATCACAATCTATATAGATAAATATAATGTATGAGGTACAGTGTAACCCCAGGAATTGGAAACATAGAATATAACTTAAATTGCTGTACTTTTCCGATCAAATCATAAAAATTTCCATGATAAATAATTAACATACATATAGCTACATAGCTTATTCAAAGTTTAACATAAGACAACAACAACAAAAAGACAAAAGTGATTTTTGCAGTTACCTGATCAACAGTAAATTTTTCTCCTGACCCTAATTTTCTAGATAAATTCCAGCCCTTAAATTACGTACATTTTTTCATGATAATTCGGGTTCGATATTCAAATTATCTGTAAAGGTCTAGGCCTACAATGTAAACAACAACCACTGAGCTTCACGAGCGTAACCATCGAGCGCTCGCTACATGCTCGCGAAGCTCAGTGATTGTTGTTTACGTTGTAGAACTGCCGACTCATGTGCTGCAAGTAAATCAAAACAGGTATACATGCAATCATGTGTTGATTTAAAATAGCTTAAAATCAGTCGTCCAAATGTAATTTTTTGGTTTATTTTAGTAATACTAATTTTACCCAATACTGAACATGTGATGCTACATGTCAGTACTCACAAATGTATGCATCGTGTACAAGTTTCTTCCCCATGCAGTGATACGGGGCAATATTTCTTATTTAGTCGGAAACACACCTATTTTTTTTATTTTGGCCTAATATAAATACTGTCTGTACTGATCACTATAGCCATTGTGATTCAGTTAATTCTTTATTGGGTATGATATTAGTAAAAAGCTGTAACAAAAATATGACACTCTATTACAATTCCGAAAATGTAGACATTACACATGACATAATGGTGTAACAATGAATAATTCAATATAATAAATATGACTGGCGGAATTAATATGACTAAATATCACTTGCTTGACAAAAAATAAACCTAAATTATCTATGATTTACAACAAGAAATTACGCAAGATAATAAAAATGTATGACATAAATATAGAACTGAAAATGACTACCTAATAAATCTTACTTTGAAAGTTTGAAAGACTAGTTTATGCATGGGTGCATACATGCCAACTTTTGAAAATCCCCATGGGGGATTTTGCGCGCGACGACCTTTTTTCAACGCTCAAAATTCACATTATACCATGAAAATAAATATTTGTCTTTTCAAATAAAATATCAATCTAATCATTATACATGTATCATACATCAAGTGTGTTTGACCATTAACTTTAACAAAACTATATAAAAAAAACAAAACTTTGAAAGATATAAATAAGTATTTTATTAAAATCATCTATTCAGCAAAAAATCCTCTCCAACAAATCACATACATATTATCAAATAATACTTAAAGTTGCATCCTTTTACACCATATATACATTGGCTGGTCTATATATCAAAATTTAGATTAAAGCACATGCATTTAGGTACGACTACAAAGGCGATCTTGCTTGTCTGTAAACAATTTCATGGGCTTGCAGAGTCTGGTGGAACAATCTGCATTGCAACCAGAAAAGGAGTGATCTGCCCTGCTATGAAGTTGCGAACAAAACCTTTACACCCATGACATCTGAAATAATTACCAGGAAAAAACACATCAAAATATATGTTTTTATTTGTAAAATATTAAAGGCTACTTGCTAATATAAAATTCAGTACAGACTTGTGCAAATTACGCATCACATAGTCTATTAAATATTACACTATATAGACTATGTAATACATCGCTATAGACAGATAGATTCGGGTAGCCTATATTATCATAGTTGGAAAAACATAAAATTTTACGTACCTTTAATATTGCATATTTTGGATGCTGTCAGCGAGAGGCAAAAATTGGGAATGTCCGATTGTTTGGTGGTGACACTATTATCATTGCCATTCACGTTTGTGTAAAGGATATGTCAATTTGAAATCCGTCTTCCCGATTAATTACTATCAAAACATGCTTCGCACTGTCCAATAAGCACCCCGACACGGGCAGACCAAGTAAATTACATCACTCCGATACCATGCGACACAGGTAAACAGCAATGGCTGACTATTGTCCCGATTTCTGATTGGCCAGTTCAGAAATGACGCGGGATTTCAAATTCCGGTTGGAAATGGGGGTTTGTTGTCGTAAAATGGGAGATATTTTTAGAAAATCGGGATTTCGGGGTATTTTTGCAATCCCGATCGGGATATCGGGATTTGCCTTTTCAACTGCTTCAAATCGGGAAAATCCCGCACAAATCGGGAAAGTTGGCATGTATGTGGGTGAAACATAGCACGAACAGTTTTCCCGCCAAAGGTCTAAATAGCTTACATGAACTTTTGTATAAATATTGACTGCAAATGTAACTGATGTACATAAAAAGAATTTAAACATAAGAAAACACAAATATTACTTTCACTGTGGGACTACATCACTGGAATAGGTGTACGCTTGTACAAGGTAGAAACTGTGCGTTGTGCACGGGCTCAGTGCAAAACTTTGTAAAATGGGACATAACTCTTACACAAAATACGGAGTCGTTCCTAGAATAATTCGTGTATAACTCTACACTGTCAATTAATCATAACTTATCATTACACTCAGAATGATACAGTGATCAGGGCTTTCAACAAATTTAAAAGTAGGAGGCTGAAATGAAAAAGTAGAAGGCAATCCAATGCGAACGGCGCAGCCATATCGCACGCCGAGCTACGCTCGGCGACCTTACGGCCGGGGGTCTGGGGTAAATGACGCAAAATCCTGCATTCTGGCGGTTTCCTGGCACTTAAATGCAGTTTTGAAATTGTCATTTTTTTGCCTGAAATTTTTACTTTTGCCATGAATTTTCATATGTGAAATTTTCTGTTCATGCAAAGACTTAAAAAATTCAACATTGCAAAGTACTAATTTTGATGCAAAATGAAAAATAAAGTGCATCAAGATAACTACATGTAATTATTTTTTGCAATGCTGTATCAATTAATTTTTAAGTGTCTTTGCTTGAATCTCTGCCACCCAAGAGTAAGCAGATTAAAGTAAAATGTAAGAAGAATATAGATCACAACCAACACCAGTTTTATATAATAAAGCATCAATATATATTATATTTATAGTTGTTCTAATTACCTGTATTGTCAGCTTTCGTTTCCATTTTAAACGGATACATTGTATGTTATAAAAAAGTTTACATGTATTTAATCATTTTTTTTATTGAATTGCAAATAAGAGTTACACTCCCAATATTTTAAGAATATTCTTCACCATTAACACAACTCTATATTTCTATTTTCATTTGGTCCCTTAAAGTCTGTTAACTGACACTGGGAGTAATATTTTTCTCCAAGACTGACATGAAACCCATTGGGACCTTTTGCTTTTGCTCACCCCAATATTATTTAAATAAAACCCAAACAATCTTTATTACAAATTAATAAGTAACATTTAAATGACCTATAAGTTTATTTTTCCACAAATTCAAGTTAACAGCTACAGATTTGTTGGTAACATAGCGAATTTGTGCTGAAAAATTCTACTTTCGTTTTTATTTAATACCACGTGGGCATTTGCAAATTAAAAAGAATAGCAAGTCTGAAATCTTTCCTGATTAAATTCTGTTTTCGCTTTAAAATTATTGATTGATATTATACTTGTGTCACTTTCACTTCTGGCCTTTTTAAAGCCGAAACTGAACAGGGTATTTGTTCTCTTCATTCCGTCAACATCATTGATTTTTACGTTCAGGACTTGTTGTTATCTTTCGGAACTTCTCGTCTGTGTTGTCACGAATTGGGTAAATCCGAGGCTTTCCGACTATTGCAATTGACGTATTATTTTCTACACCAACAGACGACCAATCAGGTGCCGGTATTTACCTGAACTAAATTTCGCGCAAGTAAACACGTTTTTACATCCTAACGGCCGCGATTTCTGAGTCTAGCCGGCACCTAATGTTACTATAGGCGGCGGAAATCCGCCGGCTACCGGCTACTTTTGAAAGCCCTGAGTGATAATCTGAAAATTCAAAACTGATTACAGAATCTTGACTTACTCTCAAGGTTGTTCACCATTTCCCTGGTCGTCTTATCTTCCTGCTCCTGCTTCCTCAGTTCTTCTTCATAATGTAGGTCATTTTCAGGGTCCATCGATTCGTGACGTAGGAAATCCACTGACTTTTCATATTTGTTTCCATTCACCAGGAAGGCATCCAGATCCACCATTGTCGATCTAATGGTGGACCAGATGGAGTTAAAGTCTGTGTTGGACATGAATGGATCACATGAGTGAACACAACGATTCCGGACCAATCGAATCCTCTCGATGTTGGCCGAGCGACTCATGTCACAGGGATCAGGATCGTTGCCCCAGCCCTTGGAGTGAGGGGATATGCTGGTTATGTTTCTCAATAGGATATACAATAATGAAATGTCCATATCCTCGTACCTCCCTGTATAACCTCCACTCTTAGGTAAAATTAGGTCACGCTGAACAGCTGTCAGACGAGGAAGATTGAGTTTGTTTTGTTTGATGACATTAGGGAATGTGTGTGGTGGGACGTAGTGACGCAATATGTCACGTAGACCATCCGTACAGGGACCGAGAACAACTCGACATGCTCTGTTTGCGTTCGTTGTCTCTGGCATTGATGCATATGAACTCGCCATCACCTTCTATCAACTCGGGGCACTAGTCTGTGGGGGAAATGAAAACATGAATATTGTAATGTACATGTGATTTCTATCTATACGTATACATGTATATGATATATGACCATTGGACAGAGCAAATCATGAAAAGTTCATTGGTGTGTCTTCAGTGACAACCATGCATATAATTCGGTTAAATATGATCAATTTAGAATTCCTCTTGCTGTAAATACCCATTAACATTTAAACATCAACAAGAGGCCCAGGGGCCTTATAGGTCACCTGAGTATCATGTAACAACCTCCCAATGTTTGAATTAGGTTTGTGTTTAAATATAAGGATTTTACTTTTGGATGGAAGAAACATTGAATAGCTATGTGGTCATGAAGTACATGTGTCATTTTTATGTTCAATCAATAATCCTTTTTAAAAAACCTAGGTCTGAGACATCATAAAGAACAAGAGGTCCATGGGCCACATCGCTCACCTGAGTCACCTTGGCCCATATCTGAAGACTTTCCATATATATTTGCATGTAAAACCTTGGTCCCTATTATGGCCCAAACTACCCTTTGCAAACTTGAATCTACAGTATGTCAGAAAGCTTTCATGTAAATGTCAACTTCTTTGGCCCAATGGTTCTTTTAAAGCTTTTTTCTATATTTGTATGTAAAACTTTGACCCCCCCCCCCCCCCCCCACTTGTGGCCCCATCCTACCCCCCGGGGACCATGATTTGAACAAACTTGAATCTGCACTATGTCAGAAAGTTTTCTTGTAAATATCAGCTTTTCTGACTCAGTGGTTATTGAGAAAAAGATTTTAACTATATATTTGTATGTAAAACTTTGATCCCCCTTGTGGCCCCATCCTATCCCCGGAGCCCATGATTTGAAGAAACTTGAATCTGCACTATGTCAGAAAGTTTTCATGTAAAAATCAGCTTTTCTGACTCAGTGGTTCTTGAGAAGAAGATTTTTCCTATATATTTGTATGTAAAACTTTGATCCCCTATTGTGGCCCCATCCAACCCCCGGAGCCCATGATTTGAACAAACTTGAATCTGCATTATGTCAGGAAGCTTTCATGTAAATCTCAGCTTTTCTGGCTTAGTGGTTCTTGAGAAGAAGATTTTTAAAGTTTTTCCCTATATATTTGTGTGTAAAACTTTGATCCCCCCCTTGGGGCCCCATCTTATCCCCGGGGGCTATGATTTGAACAAACTTGAATCTGCACTATGTCAGGAAGTTTTCATGTAAATCTCAGCTTTTCTGGCTTAGTGGTTCTTGAGAAGATTTTTAAAGTTTTTCCCTATATATTTGTGTGTAAAACTTTGATCCCCCCCCCTTGGGGCCCCATCTTATCCCCGGGGGCCATGATTTGAACAAACTTGAATCTGCACTATGTCAGGAAGCTTTCATGTAAATCTCAGCTTTTCTGGCTTAGTGGTTCTTGAGAAGAAGATTTTTAAAGTTTTTCCCTATATATTTGTGTGTAAAACTTTGATCCCCCCTTGGGGCCCCATCTTATCCCCGGGGGCCATGATTTGAACAAACTTGAATCTGCACGATGTCAGAAAGCTTTCATGTAAATCTCAGCTTTTCTGGTTTAGTGGTTCTTGAGAAGAAGATTTTTAAAGTTTTCCCCATATATTTGTGTGTAAAACTTTGATCCCCCCCCTTGGGGCCCCATCTTATCCCCGGGGGCCATGATTTGAACAAACTTGAATCTCCACTATGTCAGAAAGTTTTCATGTAAAAATCAGCTTTTCTGGCTTAGTGGTTCTTGAGAAGATTTTTAAAGATTTTTCCTATATATTTGTATGTAAAATTTTGATCCCCTATTGTGGCCCCATCCAACCCCAGGGGCCCATGATTTGAACAAACTTGAATCTGCATTATGTCAGGAAGCTTTCATGTAAATCTCAGCTTTTCTGACTTAGTGGTTCTTGAGAAGAAGATTTTTAAAGTTTTCCCTATATATTTGTGTGCAAAACTTTGATCCCCCCTTGGGGCCCCATCCTATCCCCGGGGACCATGATTTGAACAAACTTGAATCTGCACTATGTCAGGAAGTTTTCATGTAAAAATCAGCTTTTCTGACTGAGTGGTTCTTGAGAAGAAGATTTTTAAAGATTTTTCCTATATATTTGTATGTAAAACTTTGATCCCCTATTGTAGCCCCATCCAACCCCCGGGGCCCATGATTTGAACAAACTTGAATCTGCACTATGTCAGGAAGCTTTCATGTAAATCTCAGCTTTTCTGGCTTAGTGGTTCTTGAGAAGAAGATTTTTAAAGTTTTTCCCTATATATTTGTGTGTAAAACTTTGATCCCCCCTTGGGGCCCCATCTTATCCCCGGGGGCCATGACTTGAACAAACTTAAATCTGCACTATGTCAGAAAGCTTTCATGTAAAAATCAGCTTTTCTGGCTTAGTGGTTCTTGAGAAGAAGATTTTTAAAGTTTTTCCCTATATATTTGTATGTAAAACTTTGATCCCCCCTTGTGGCCCCATCCTACCACTGGGGCCATGATTTGAACAAACTTGAATCTGCACTATGTCAGGAAGCTTTCATGTAAATTTCAGCTCTTCTGGCCCAGTGGTTCTTGAGAAGAAGATTTTTAAATGACCCCACCCTATTTTTGCATTTTTGTGATTATCTCCCCTTTGAAAGGGACATGGCCCTTCATTTGAACAATCTTGAAAGACCTTAACCCAAGAATGCTTTTGGCCACGTTAGGTTGAAATTGACCCAGTGGTTCTGGAGAAGAAGTCGAAAATGTGAAAAGTTTACAGACAGACGGACGCTGGACAAAATGTGATCAGAAAAAATAAAGTGCACCGCCACGGCACATGATACGCCCGTCACATATTGTTAACATGAACATATCACCATGAAGAGATAGGTATGCATGGAACCAAATGTCAACCTTCCTTTAAGAATCTTACCCACTTTATGGCCTCATGTGACATTGCTTCAAATATTGATAATGTAAGCTTAATGATTTTTAAAAGGATATAAAAACATTTTCCCAAATGTTTTCAATGAAATGATTAAAGTGCAAGATAGCCCTTTATCCAAGCAAACAACTTACAATAAATGGGAGTACTCAAAAAGGTTGATTTATTCAACATATCAAAAAATACATATATCAGTATCTGCCTTTGTCAAATCTTCAAGTATAAAAGTAAAATATGCATGGTGATGTCAATATAAATAAATATAGATTAAAAACGGTTATTTCAAACACTGGTGCATCTCCTATGGTGTAGTTATTAATTAGAAAAAAATAATACATCATATATTTCTCAACTGGTTGTGTTAGACTTGAGAAATGCACATCTGCAGCTTTGCTCATTGTATTTTAAGGAATGAAGAACAATGCACAGCGTAATAAAACATCAAACATTAGTCATTATGTTTATTCTTAGACTGTAAAACTGTCATCTTAGCGAGACATGACAATCTGCACCTTGTTGTTGAGATATAAAATAAAAATATATTTTACAATATCATATTAATTCTTAAACTTTATACCAAATTAACTTTCAAAGTAATGGTTACCAATTAGAACTGTTCTAAAATTTGACAGATCAATTAGAAGGCCAGATTCCTCTGCCCAATTCCTGATTGCAAGAGATATAGATAGCACCTTGATCAGATTGCTGTAACAGAAATCTTCTAAACTCATTAATTAATCTGTAATTTGACAGAATGCAATTTTTCTGTTAGCAAAATGCCTCCTGAATTGCTTGATAATTACACCCATGGGACAAGGGAAATTTCTCTTGTTACTGACACAAAAGAAATAATTTGTTTGTTATATACTGCTGTATAGTACAGTGTATATAATGAAGAATGTGTAGTTTCTTGAATTAACATTTTTTAATATGGTTATTGCAATACTATTTCATCTGTTCAGATTTACACAAATGCCCAATCTGCAGCTTTGTTCATTGTATATATTTTTTCTGAACAATGCCACAGCCATAACAAAACATCAAAATACTAATCATTAAAATAGGCCTTTATACATATTGCAACCATTTGTTGTCTTAGTGAGAAATGATACTCTGCATATAGGTTGCTGAGAAAAAAAATTAAAAATTATATAGTACAATGTCAAATTAATTTTGAAAATAAAGACTAACCACAACAAACAAATTCACTTTCACAAATAATTTCTGGTATATCTGCAATTAAGAGGCTAAGATCTCTCTGCCCAATTCCCTAGAGATAAAGATAACACCTGCTTGATCATGTTGATCAGAGATGCTCTACACAAAACTCATTAATTAGTCTTGTCAAAATGCCCTTTGCATGCTACTCCCATGGGACAAGTGGAATTTCTCATGTTATTGTTAGAAACAAAGGAAACAAGCTGTACAGTATATCATAAAAAAAATATGTGTTTTCTTGATGTAACATTTTTGAATGAGGTTTTCTACAAAACTCTTATATGAGTAGGGATTGTACCAATTATAACATACTTTTTTCAAAAAATCACTTCAACTAAATGTCACAGTGACCTTAAAGTACAGTGCAACACACCTTCTACCTAAGATGACCAAGTTTCATGATTCTAGATCAAATAGTTTTCAAGTTATGAGCCGGACAGGGTTTTACCATATTTGGCCATATCTTCTTAATTAAAAGTCACAGCGACCTGGTTTTAATGTGCGACACACCTTCTACCCAAGATGTATCAACTGACAAAGTTTGATTATTCTAGGCCTTAATTAAATATAGTATTTAAGTTATGAGCCGGACACGAAAAAGATAACAGACGGACGGACGGACGGACATGAAGGCCATAACATAATACGGCCCGTCTTAAGACGGGCGTATAAAAACAGATAAAAAAAAACAAAACAAAAAAACAACCAACTTTGACCCCCTATTGTGACCCCCTCCGACCCCCGGGGGCCATGATTTTAACAATTTAGAATCTGCATTATATAAGGAAGCTTTCATATAAATCTCAGCTTTACTGGCTCAGTGGTTCTTGAGAAGAAGATTTTTAAAGATTTTCCCTATATATTTGTATGTAAAACTTTGGTCCCCTATTGTGGCCCCATCCGACCCCCGGGGGCCATGATTTTAACAATTTAGAATCTGCATTATATAAGGAAGCTTTCATACAAATCTCAGCTTTTCTGGCTTAGTGGTTCTTGAGAAAAAGATTTTTAAAGATTTTCCCTATATAATTGTATGTAAAACTCTGACCCCCTATTGTGGCCCCATCCGACCCCCGGGGGCCATGATTTTAACAATTTAGAATCTGCATTATATAAGGAAGCTTTCATATAAATCTCAGCTTTTCTGGCTCAGTGGTTCTTGAGAAGAAGATTTTTAAAGATTTTCTCTATATATTTGTATGTAAAACTTTGACCCCCTATTGTGGCCCCATCCCACCCCCGGGGGCCATGATTTTAACAATTTAAAATCTGCATTATATAAGGAAGCTTTCATATAAATCTCAGCTTTTCTGGCTCAGTGGTTCTTGAGAAGAAGATTTTTTAATGACCCTACCCTATTTTTACCTTTTCTTGATAATCTCCCCTTGGAAGGTGGCCTGGCCCTTTATTTTAACAATTTAGAATTCCCTTTACCTAAGGATGTTTTGTGCCAACTTTGGTTGAAATTGGCCCAGTGGTTGTTGAGAAGAAGTTGAAAATGTGAAAAGTTTACAGACGGACGGACAGACGCCGGAATACAGGTGATCAGAAAAGCTCACTTGAGCTAAAAAGGGTTATTTACTCCTTAGATAAAACCAATATAAGAAGATTTTCAAAGAATTTCTACATTTTCACTATATGACCAATAGAGCCCCACCCTAACACAAGAACCCCTGCCCCAGGGGCCATGAATTTCACAATTTTGGTAGAGGGCTCAACGCTCATTATAATTAGGCCCACAGTTTGGCTTCTTGATGTCCAGGAGTAAAGAAGAAGATTTTTTAAAATTACACTCATTTTGATGGTTTTTGCCCCACCCCTCAGGCCCCAGGGGGGCGGGGACCACGAATTTCACAATTTTTGTCCCCCTCCACCCACAGATGCTATATGACAAAATTGGTTGAAATTGGTTCAGGGGTTTCAGAGAAGAAGCTGAAAATGTTCAAATGTTAACGCACGACGAACAACGACGGACAAAAACAGAAGATTTTCAAAGAAATATTGCATGTTCACTATATAATTAATCAGCCCTGCCTTTACACCAGAACCCCTGATCCAGGGGCATAAATTTCAGTTTTGAAAGAAGCATCCTTGATCATCATTATCATACTATTAGTTTGTCTACTGAATACCCAGCAGCAGAGGAGAAGATTTTCAAAGAAATAAAATGCATTTTCACTATATGATCAATAGGGCCCCACCCTAATACCAGAACCCCTGACCCAGGGGCCATGAATTTCACAATTTTGAAAGAGGCATCCTTGCTCATCATAACCATGCTACTGGTTTGTCTACTTATTACCCAGAGACAGAGAAGAAGATTTTCAAAGAATTTCTACATTTTCACTATATGACCAATAAAGCCCCACCCTAACACACCAGAACCCCTGATCCAGGGGCCATGAATTTCACAATTTTTAAAGAGGCATCCTTGCTCATCATTACCATGCTATTAGTTTGTCTACTTAATACCCAGAGACAGAGAAGAAGATTTTCAAAGAATTTCTACATTTTCACTATATGACCAATTAAGAGCCCCACCCTAATACAAGAACCCCTGCCCCAGGGGCCATGAATTTCACAATTTTGGTAGAGGGCTCAACGCTCATTATAATTAGGCACACCGTTTGGCTTCTTGATGTCCAGGAGTAAAGAAGAAGATTTTTTAAAATTACACTCATTTTGATGGTTTTTGCCCCACCCCTCGGGCCCCAGGGGGGCAGGGACCACGAATTTCACAATTTTTATTCCCCTCCACCCACAGATGCTATATGCCAAAATTGGTTGAAATTGGTTCAGGGGTTTCAGAGAAGAAGCTGAAAATGTTCACATGTTAACGCACGACGACGGACAAAAACAGATCTATAGCAATAGATCACCTGAATGATTCAGGTGACCTAAAAAGGGGATGTGAGGATACTTAAAGGACAGCCTTATATTCATTTAACTCGGGGAATATAACGCCAACAGATGAAACCATGCATTAATTGTGATATTACATTTAGCCTTGACTTTTTTCTTTGAAATCAAACACTTAATAAAAACAATACAACCCATTTTTCAATTTTAAAGTCAGACAACTAAAACTAAACAAAACAAGAGGTACTGTGAGCAATGCTCACTAAGAATACCCCCCCCCCCCCCCCCCCCCCCGCGCTTACCTCAATCTCCCAAAGGGTGTTGTTAATAGGTATAAATTATATCTTTCCTGAATGTAAAAATATGGTATGCCTTTGTAGAAGAAAATGGAAGATATAGTCCGAACACAAATCCATGGTATAAACATATAATTTTGACCTTGAGATCAAAGGTCATAAAGAGGTAATGAATGTACATGACACATAGTATCATGGTGATACACCCATGTCTTATGGTATGACTATGTCAAAACCCTAGAATCAATTTTTACCTTAAGGTCAAAGTTCAAGGTCATATAGAGGTCATGAAGGTACCCGACACATCGTTTCATGGTGATACACTCATGTGTCAAATATGGTATGCCTATGTCAAAGAACAAAGAAGTCATGGCCCTGACACGAATCCATTGTAAAAACCTTTAAATTTGACCTTGAGGTCAAGGTCATATGGAGGTCATGAAGGTACCCGACACATTGTCTCATGCTGATACACTCATGTGTCAAATATGGTATGCCTATATGGTATGCCTATGTCAAAGAACGTCAAAGAAGTTATGGCCCGGACACAAATCCATTGTAAAAAAAACCCTTTGATTTTGACCTTGAGGTCAAGGTCATATAGAGGTCATGAAGGTACTTAACACATCGTCTCATGGTGATCCACCTGTGTGCCAAATATGGTATGTCGATGTCAAAGAAGAAAGAAGTTATGGACCGGACACGAATCTGCACAGACAGACAGACAGACAGACAGAGTGATTCCCATATACCCTCCTGAACTTCGTTCGCGGGGGGTATAATTAATAAACAATTTAAGTTAAATTGGTAAACAAGAGTTGCGAAAAATGGTACAACATACGCCCATTAGACCTCAGCACTTTATATGCACTCAATACGCAAGTTCCGAGATATCAGCTCTTCTTTGATGGAGGTACGTTCAGTATTCTGTTGAACGCTTGGGTGGGTACAAGATGTGTACATATATTATAGACTAACTATGTTAATAAGAATAAAAGTTCTCAAATCGTAAATTTTGTTTGTATCAGCCATTGGTATACATTAAACTGACCATATGAAGAATAATATTTATTTGAATTAGGCCAATAAATTTATTATTCATTTATTTTTTTATTTCCTCTTCTGCATGAGTGATACTTTATCAAAGAAAGATGGTGATTATAGATTTTTGTTTCAGCTATTTTATTATCAAATAATCATAAATTTACTAAGATTGTATGCCCCAGCAGTTTGCGTGGTTGCACGATGTCTGATAATCATCCTTTAGGCAATATATGAAGGCAGCGATAAGCATTTGTATCCACCGCGTGTGGGCGAAAGTATGTTTTGCGTCTCACTGCGCGTAAGAGTTCCACAAAGGGAAAGAACTATTGGACAACTAGGAAATTGCGTATTGATATCATAGAAAACCTTAAAATAGGTCATGGTGCACCAATCCATTTGACATGTAAACTGATCGTGTATTTCTCTGAGAGGGTGGTTGTAACAAAATGATGGTGCAATAGCTGTATATATCCATAATGAGAAAAAGTCCAGAAAAGTATTTCACCTACTTTTAGCCATAAAGTGGCTCATGGTGCAATCAAGTTGATTGATTGATTGAATGCACTGTTTAACATCCGCTTGAGAACCTTTCACTCATATGGCGAGGTCACCATTACCGGTGAAGGGCTGCAAAATTTAGGCCTATGCTCAGCGCTTATGGCCTTTGAGCAGGGAGGGATCTTTATCATGCTACTCCTGCTGTGAAACGGGACCTCGGTTTTTGCAGTCTCATCCGAAGGACCGCCCCATTTAGTCGCCTCTTACAACAGGCAAGGGGTACTGAGGACCTATTCTAACGCGGATCCCCACGGGAGTTCAATCAAGTTGAAATGTGAACTGATTGATATGTAATTCTCTGATAGGGAGGTTGTAAAAATTTCATGGCAATACCTGTATTCATAACAGAAAAAGCCTGGAATATTAGTTGTCTGACCTACTTTTACTCTTAAAATAGGTCATGCTGCACCAATTAAATTGAAATATGAACTGATTTGATATGTATTTCTCCATGTTCTCTGAGAGGGATGTGATGACAAAATTTCAGAGCAATTAATACCTGTACATATTCATAACAAAAAAATCTATTCAGGAGAACTTTTTCACCTATAGCTACTATTACTCCTAAAGTAGGTCATATATGGTGCACCAATGCAGCTGAAATGCAAACTTATATTCCTCTGCAAACTAATATACCTCCAATTGGCGTTAGGAGTTTGTGTTACCACAATTCACGTTCCTAGCCCCAGTACAAAGTTTTCCTAATAAGGTTGATCGATCCTCATGTGATGTCATAGGTTTTTGCAAAAATCTTAATAAATTAAACTTTGCGCATGATAGAAATATATCTTTCTGAGTTATTTCATGCACTGGATATAATAAAACATCTGGTAAACTATTAATACAGAAAAAATGATATTTTCCAGAGATAATCAATTATTTATGATTTATAAAAATGTTGTCAAGGGCAATAACTCCTATGCTGGAATTTCCTCTACTGGATGTCTATTATACATTGGTTTCCTTAAAGGGACTGGTTCACGATTTTTGATAAAAATATTTTTCATTTTTGATGTTAAACATTAGAAATATAACTCATTTAATGTTGACAGCCAAAATTTTGACCTTCTGAATGCAAGAATGAAAACAATATTTTAGCCTTAAATATGTGTTATGTAAACAAAGACTCGAGTCTTTTTATGTAAACAAACAAACAAGTGAAATATTGATTTTGTAATATAGTGCATCTTAATTTTGCATAGTCACAAATTTTAACTTTTAAATGACACATTTCACCCCAAAAATGCTTGAAATATGAAAGATATAATAACACTTAGATCGATATCCATTTCTTTTGAAAATTTGTAAACAATAGCATACCGCAATCTTTGTTTACAAAACAAATAATAAACTCTCTAAAATGAGCTTCTGTGATGATGTATAACCTTAATTTTCATGAGAAATCTTTCAAACATATTAGACAATAGATTTTGATCATTAAAAGTGAAAAACAAAATTTTGGGTAAAATCGTGAATCAGTCCCTTTAATATCCATAATTAATCTATATAAATCTATGAATTAGCAGTTTTTTTCAAAAACTGTTGATAATCAAATTTTGTCATTTCAACAAGTTTTTATCTATTTTTATCATTTTGTATAACGAAAATGTGTGATTTTCTGATGTTGACGTATACTTCTGTTTACGTATGTCTGACATCTTTAAAAAGGTGGCAACATATAAATTTTCTTTAGTTATTAATTAAATTAGACTATACTGAGTGGAAATTAATAAAGTTTTTCCACTTTTAACCATTAGTATTGATAAGTCACATGAGGATGGAGCTACCTTAACTGATACATAATATGTGCTATGACCTTGACCTTGAAAAACAGTAGGCATCTTCCTCTCATCATAGGGTGCAATGGGTTAAGTTTTTTCAAAATTGTGGATTCTCGTAATAATTAAGCTATATAGCAGGGATCGAAATTAACTTTTTTCACCACTAGCAAATTTTAGCTAGTGGATTATTTTCCAACTAGCAAAATTGAGCTTTTACTAGCATTTTTCAATCGATTACTGTTTTACATGAATTTAAGAAAACAAGCATGTCGCTTTATCAAATTTTTGGAAAAATCTTTTAAAATCTCCTTTAAAGTGCAATAATAAAAATAAGATTGCGAATTCTTTCATTTAAAATTCAATGAATTATCAGACAACATATATGGTGCGGGTCATAGGGTACACTTGTGTGGCGTACTCGTTGTCCAGAGATCTACCACCTATTTACAGCATCATGTGGATTGAAATCTTGAAGACTGTTTGCTCCAATTCAAACTATATCAAATGCTGTCTGACGTGTTTCATACCGATCGTTAAGCCGTTCTTGGCACACTGATTTGACTTCAGATAACTCCATTTACCTGATGAGGATATGGGGCTCACGGCGGGTGTGACTGGTCAACAGGGGATGCTTACTCCTCCTAGGCACCTGATCCCACCTCTGGTGTGTCCAGGGGTCCGTGTTTGCCCAACTATCTATTTTGTATTGCTTGTAGGAGTTATCAGATTGATCACTGTTCGTTATCTTCACCTTGGATATGTTCAAAACTTTTGGAAATTTCATCTAAAAAAATTCTAGTTGAAAAGAAAACCCCGGGAACTCGAAGTGTTTAACTATAGAGTACAGAAGGACACCACGTGAAACGGTGACACTAACTCTGTCATGTGTTGTTTCATGTAGACACGGACGAGATCAATATGCTTGCTATTTAAATCAGACGTCTTTGAGACGTTCAAAGTAGGCCATCTTCGACATCACTGACTGAGATGACCTTGGCCTTAGTTATTTGTTCGATCCACGTTTACTTTTTCAATACTTGTATATTCATTCTGTAAAGCATTTCTATGCACAAGACAAAATTATTGTAAACTTCAAAGTACAGCCAATAAACAGAGGAAATCCAGGAAAAAGATCGGGGTTTTTTCACTCGCAAAAAGTTGTGATCACTTGTGATTTTTTACTCGCAAATTCAATTTTTAACTCGCATAAAGCGAGTATTTCCCCTTAATTTCGTTGCCCGAGAGATTGTGCTGGACCTTTGCAGGGTTGGCAAAAAAGTAGTCAATACTGGTTAAAACCGATCAATACTGGTCGATTGAAAATTATTTGGTCATTATAGTCTGTGTTATTTATTTTACAGGAGCTTGGGTTTAGGACTTCCCCGCCCTCCAAATAAGCTACATGAGTTGATTTCATTATTTTTTTGTTGAAAATATTTCTAATACATGCCGACAACGTCGTGCATACCCCTAAAGTCCAAACTAATTCAAAATAAGCCATTTTACAAAAATACCCTCACTGGTTATTATAACAGAACAAGGTTTCTAACTCCCGCATCATGGCGTCTGCAAAAATGTCAAACTCCCTGGGAAAACCTTGTCCACAGTCGTTCAAAATTCATTTACCCCTAAAAGTAACAGTCCCCATAGCTTCATAAATCATCCATGGTTTAAATACACAACTTTTTAGTAGCGCATTTTATAGTCCCATCTGGGAATTCCATCGTTTCTTACAGGTAGTCGTAGATTTTCAACTTTGATGGCCGGAAGTTGGTATTGTACAGAAATAGTCACCCAGTCGATCAATTTTTAGAAAGGGGAAAACCCGAAGAGAACTTCCGAATGTCGTACGCGCTATGAAAAATCTAGAGAATCGCGATGGTTTAAAGGATGTAGATTTTCAAAGAGTAAAAAATTCAATGATTATACAGACGATTATAGATATCGAATTTCAAATTCTGAACCCTAACACTTGTGATTTATTTTAAATGTTTAAGTGACCATTATGGTAAATACTGTAATTCATAACATGCACTATCAGTTTATAATATACTCATAAGTCATAAAATTAAATAAATAATGTACAAATGACTGTTGAATTGGGGATGGTGTAAAAGTTTCTGTTCAAATTCCGTAGTTTAACAAGAACTACCTATAAGTATTGTTTCATTAATCTTCATTTTAACTGTTGAATAAACATTTGAGGGGGTGGGTTGGTGATGTTTTCATAACAATAACAGGCACACTGGTCATCTCTGATCCCAGCCTATGCTTATTAACACCTGTCAACTCTGCTTCCTGTGGTCAGGTAATGTCCAGCTACCTTTTATTCTTAATCTGCCCAGGTACATGTATTAAAGGACACATCGCATGTTTTTAAACTTTTTAATTTTTTCAGCAAAATTAATTCATTTCATGCCTAAAACTACTTTACATGTGTTTTAAATGAAACAGTTTGCGTAGTTTTCGAGTTTGAAAGCGATGAAATTCAAATCTTGCAATATGCATATTTTCTTCGATATTTTACGCGCCATTATCTGTGACGTCATATGCGACCTCGAGCGAGAAGATTTGAAAACAGTTGATAGTCATTTCATAAACAGATTAGATTTAATTGACAAACAAACAATTATCACATTAACAGTTTGTAAATAACACTGCATTAGGGTGTTTTGTGCCGTTTAAGGGTGTACTTGCTGTCAGTAGAGAAGATTTGGACTGTGTTTTTTCCAATTTTCGAAGGAAAGTATGAGGGACAAGACGTGAATATTTTTTGTCGGCACAACGACTTTGCCATAAAACCCCCCAGTAGAATTTGTCCCTGTACTTTTTCAAACAAGCACTTGGACAAATACGTAGATAAACTGCGAGAAAATGGTTCTATCGAAGCTACGCACTGTTACATATAGGCCTATGGCATATGCTTTCCGTTCTGCTCTCGAATTCAATACACACTCGCACCAACTGACCTTCACCTTGTAACAACATATAGCCAGAACTTTGTTAGCAGTGTCTACCAACTGGTAGTTTTAAAAAAGAAATTTAAAGATAAAAGATAATTGAACTTTCAATTATAAATAATAAAATATAATATTTCCCGACTTTGAATTGAATTATAATGCTTACATTTTTTTTAAGGAACGCGTATGTGTTTACAACAACAACACGCCGCGCTCCCACTTCCTAAGTAACAACGTGTTGATAACAAAAAATAATAATTAGGCCTAATAAAATTGCTTTAATAAAATAATTTAAAAGTATTGTGATTTTCACAATAAGTTTGATCATTATTATTATTTTTTCTTTTTCGAAATGCGCCCGTGACAGTAGGCCTAGTTGTCAATGATACATGGCCTGTCTCCAATCGTCAAGCTATGCTATAGAACTGTGACCCTCTGGTAGGTACTGAAGATATTTCGGTCAGTTTCAGCAAACCAAATATATTAAACTTAAGAAATTACATTTGATTATCTATTGAAAAATATTAATCAACAATTGATCCATATAATGAAAAGACTTAAATTATCTTTATCTTTGCAAGAAATGTTCAAAAATAGGAAAATGGAGTTTAAATCACAATTGACCAGTATTGACCACTTGGGGAGTATTGACCGGGACGGTTAAAACCCAACCCTGGACCTATGTATCCAGGGGCGGATCCAGGAATTGCGGTTACGGGGGGTGCCACTTTATGAGACAGTGGGTCCTGGGCGAAGCCATGGTGGGAATCTCGGAAGCTCATGAATTTTACAGATTTTATGGGGCTTGAAACATTTCTCCTATTTAGTCATTTTTTTTTACTATTTTCTATCATTTTAATAAGGTGAAATTAATAAAATGACCCAATTTTAAGGGTTTTTTGGGAAAAGATTAAGTTCTCCCCATAAAGTAATTCAAGAAATCAAAAGATTTTGTCATTTATTTCTCTGGGAGTGAAAGAAATTATTGCTTCTTTTATCGTTTAGTACATTTTCCGAAACAAGATACCACGATTTACCTTAAATATGAAAGCCCCCATCTAAATCCACCACTGGCACTGGTATCTACAGTCATGGGACATAATTATTCGCCACCCTGTGCGCAAATGGCGTTGTATTTGCGATTAGGAACCGAAAATAGACCCCCGTGCTATAAATAGACAACAAATTTCCCCTTCATATTTTTACAACAGGGTCAAGCTACTAAAATTGATGACGTGTACACATACATTTTTTCGTCTGCTATTGATCATAAACTTAGTAAACATTGTTGATTGAAATGGGTCGTAAAGGGAAAGAGCTGAGCATTGAAGTCAGAAATCTCGTAGTTAATTCACACAAAGTGAACGGAAATGTTTCTAACTTATCAAAGACTTTAGGAATACCCAGATCTACCGTGCGAAGTGTTATTAAGAAATTCAAACAGCATTCTGATGTGAAAAATCGCACGGGAAGGGGCCGTAAGTGTCTATTCACGCAGAGGGATTCTAACAAACTTTCAAGGGTCATCAAAGAAAATCGGAGACGTACTTACAAAGACATAACAGGCATTATTAATGAAAATAGGAATCATCAATTTTGTACAAAAACTGTTGAAAGAAAAATAAAAAAATTAGGATATGTACGGAGGGTTGCAAAGAAGAAAGTGGCAGTTCGTGAAGTGAATAAAAAAGAACGTGTAAAATGGTGCAAGGAGAGGAAAGATTGGACAGTTCAGCAAGAATGGTGTAAATGGATTTTCAGTGATGAGAGTCAGATTGTTATTGGGGATAACAACAAGGTATACGTGTGGCGAAAAGCGGATGAAAAGTATAACCCCCAACTAGCGTGTCCTGCTCCGCGACGAAAGTTAAGTGTTATGATCTGGGGATGCATTTGTTTTCAAGGTATGGGCACTTTGACTGATATCCAAGGTAACATTAATGCTCAAAGATATTTACAAATAATTGATGATAATATATGGCCAGTAATAGCCAGGCATTTCCCGGAGAACAACTACATTTTCATGGACGACAATGCCCCTGTTCATCGAGCCAAAATTATTAAAGATTATGTAGCTGACAACAATATTAATACAACAACATGGCCAGCACAGTCACCAGATTTAAATATAATAGAGAACATATGGTTACATTTGAAAAGAACACTAGAAACCCGTCTCCATTTTATAAACTCTCGACAAGATCTTATAGCGGAAAATCGGACTGTGTGGGAAAACATTCCATTAAACTATGTACAGAACCTTTATAATTCTATACCAGGGCGACTAAAGGAGGTAATCAGGATGAAAGGAAATCTGACCAAATACTGAGGTAAGATTTTAATTCTATCCACAGCAAACAACTTTCAAACTTCACCAAGTGGACGTGCGTTTAATGGCAGCCATTTTGAAAGTGGCGAATAATTATGTCCTATGACTGTACATAAAAATGTTACATCACCTCATTTTGAAATATCACAAGCTAGTGCTTGGATTTTAAAAGATGAATACACACTTAAAGCTATATTTGTATTCATATGTTAAAACCTAAGCATCTGTGTGGAATATGCGTTTGTCAAATTTTTAAAACTTCTTTGAAATCAATCCGAAAGTAGAAATTTTATATATTTCGTTCTTTTTCCATTGATATATTTACCTTATTGTGTCGTCTTTGATAACTGTATGTCCTTTTGTAATAAACAGTCAGTTCCTTGTGTTCTTCTCAAACTTCTGATCGTCAACTTTGTCAGGAGATTGTTGAGCGGTACCTTGCCCATCGTTGTTACATGTATAAGTTAGAGTATATTAAGTGAAATCTTAATGGATAAGAAGGGGCGGAGCGAACGTTAGTGAGCGAGCCCCTTCTTATCCAATAAGATTTCACTTAATATACTCTAACTGGCTTAGAATGTAACATAGTTTTTCATTGGCTGGGAACGATAGGCGCAATTTGACGTCATATAACGTGTATCAGAAGTGCCCGCCACGTTACAATGGCCGGAACATCGCAGTAATGCCGTACATACTTATCAGAGGGAGCAGTTTAAGATTCTCAATGACATAAGTAACACTCTAGGAGCTCCGGCTCCTATTTCGACTCCTACTACGACTTCTACTACTGTGAAGTGCGAATCAAACATGGAAAAAGGTGCTATTATTAACCCACCCGCGGTTAATTGTGAAACCTCGAAACAAGTTGGAATCCAGGCTTCGACAGGAATCTTGAAAATAGAAGTGCCAGAAAATGTCGGTAAAATCATCATAGTTAAAGGTGAAAAGAAGATGGATTTGGAAATTTAAATAGTGACAATTTTTCCTCTTTTTTATGTTTTTTAAGAGAAGAGGGGGGGGGGGGGTGTCAGACTGTTCTCTCATTTAATCGATGTCTAAATAAGCCATTTTGTTGTAAGTTTTTTTTGTTTTTTTGACAATGTAATAAAGTTGTCTGAAACATTTACAATGTCATAAAATTTATTTTCAAATAGCCAATCACAGTCAGTCACGTGATATCTCTCTGTTGGGAATTCTTAATGAATAAGTGAGCCACTTAATGAACAACTTCTTGAAATCTGATTGGTCGACAAACTAGGTTATATTCTAAGATACATATTGGGTTACAACATAGACATATAACAGATTCCTGACTTCCTTTCGCGCCAAATTATCTTCCTGTTTTCACAGCGCCCTCACCGGGAGTCATAAGCGAAACTTCCTGCATTCTCTCACCAGAGGGCGCGTTACGCAAGCTTCACAATAGCCTTAGTACGTAAGTCCTCGAGCTGGCGCTTCATACTTCACCGCATATCGAGGCCTTAGAGATGCTGACGCCATGTCGATTCTATAGTCACGTGACACGGCAGAAAGATGGCAGTTTAGACGGTCGTCAGCGAGTCGACTGCAACATTCTTTTCAGATTTATATGGTATATAATAGTTTATAGAGGTTAGTAGGGTTATGAACTTATAGAAACTACTTAATGAAACATTTCTAACATTAAGATATGTCGATATTTATTGTTTTCGGATGTGAAAACAGTCCGAACTTGCAGGTACCATGCGTCACGCGTAGTATTGTGTGATGTAATTGATAGAATTTTCATCATTGCACCCTTTGAATGGACTCGAAGTTTTAATATTACGGAAGTATAGTAACTCGTACTTATTGGGGAAGTAATCAGGATCTACAGATTAGCTTCATTTGATGTTCAAGCGCATATTTTGTAGCAGTGAACGCCTATTTCATGAACACCGAGCACAATATTTTGCAATTTAAACACTAGTTATTTTGCTCTTAGATCAATGACCAAGTTTTTCATTCTTTAGAAAGTAGTAATTTTCAGGCAAGGATAACCAAAACTCTAAGAGTATAAAAAATTTAGTGCAACAACGCTGTGAAAATAGGGCAGATCACAGGACTTCTGTATAGATAGAGGATCTAGTCAACAGTGTAATATATATACATACATGTACATATACAAATTAAATGGAATAGTATCATCTTTTCAAAGCATAGTTATTACTTGAAAAAAAAAAGCAATAATAATATGAAATACTTGGAAAAGAAAACAAACGCATCAAAACTTGTTTTTTATGTTGGTTTCATGATAAATTTAACTTCCAAATGGCTACTTGTTGCAGCTCAGGTCATGGGCATGCATCCTCAAAATTGAAATTATTTAATTTTTTTTTCAAAAGCATTGACACCCTAATTAACAGAAAAGATGAGAGGAGTGCTATATTTTTGCACTCGTCTCAAACAACACTGATGTCTGTATGAAATGCTCATGCATCATGTAATGTTAAACATGATTAAGTTTTGAAATATGCATGCTTGAAAATAATGAATATAAATATGATTTTCCAGTTGAGTATATGATTCAAATCGACTATATTAAGATTTTTTAAAGTTTCAAAAATTCATGTGAAATAGCGTTGAAAGTTCACTTAATTTTGTCTAAAAAAAAGTTTATTTCAATATTTTTACACTGTGTACACATTTAGCCAGTAGGCATATTTACCTTCCCTTTTTTAAGGGGGGGGGGTGTATTTAGTGAAGTCATGGGGGAATATGTAAATTAACAGAATAACTTAAGGATATTTCAAGTTTATTTTCAAGTTTATTTTAATACAAGGTAATACATAGGAAATATGGCAGACAGACAGAAGCGCGAGAGAATTGTTGGGTATTCTAGCGACTTCAGATTATCTGATATATAGAAAGTATACTTTGGTTGATAGATTGTTTCATACAGACTGAGGCCACTATTAAAATTATGTACGATATATTGTAGATCCCCAAAAGATATGTTGGATTTGCAATATTCACATTTAGTCATTCCTTACCTCTGCAGATTGCGGTGCATGGAATTGCACTACTCTGCTATGTTGTGGCAGTTTCGGCCCATCATACATTTTCTCTTTAAGAATTCGTTTTGCAACATTTACTCCATAACCACACCATTTGAGTGTGGAATAAACAATAGTCAAGGGGAAGTCATGTTGATGACAATAGAGTTCAATGAGCAGTGGTTTGATGCAAGCCTCAAATGATTTATAAACACTGTTTTCTCCTCCAGAGGATGCAGGACGATGTCTTATAGTTAGGCAGATATTGTCATTTATGTTTGTTCTTATCCCAATTACGTTCAGGTTTTTTATTCCCATAAGTTTCTTTATTTCATGAATTCCTTTTTCAGTCACTGTTGCAGTTAGAAATAAGAAATTGCACCGAAGAAGCGTTCTCAGGGAGCCTATGTTCTGAAAGATTGGACGAAACTCCTTCCCCCAATCTAGTATACAATGGGCTTCATCGACACACACAATGACTTGCTCATCTCTGTGGATGATAGAAGAAAGACAACTAAATCCTCCCTTTGAAACGATCACTTCTGGGTGACCAAAAATGTACTTGACATTTGAAATGTGTTCTGCGCTAGCAAAGTCATCTGAAAGCTTAATAGCTAGAGAGCCTAACTTTTCAATTTCCTGATTGATGATAGCATTTAATGGGCTAATAATGACACATTTTTGAAATTTGCCCAATTCCATAGCATAAAATGGTGAAAATTCATAGATTAGACTTTTTCCGTATCCTGTTGGCAAGGTGACAAAAGTGTCTGTCTTTTGAATGGATTCCAAAGAGTCAACTTGAAATGGCTTTAAAAAATTATGCCATTCCAATTTGATATCCTTTACTCTCATGCGCTTTAAATCAGAGACGGGATACTTTTAACTTTGATAAAGTTGAATTTTCCATTATATTCACATGCATAGTAAATTATCATCCCTTGCGAATTATGATTGGTTGACCCCCCCCCCCCCCCCCCCCGCCCCTACATTACATGGTAGGATGAATCCGCCCCTTCTTTTCATGTATGGTGTTGAAGTTTGGAATAGAGAACATCTGTTATGGATTTTTTGGACCCTTTTTTTTATTTTCGTTTGATAGTCAAGAATTTTAGACTCTGTTAGCCCACCCCCCACCCCCACCCCTTCAGGAAAAAAAAAAGCCACGCTATGTGTCTGTCTGATGCTCTTAAGATTCTTATGTGCAACAAAAATGGAAGTTCAGTAAAATTTCTGGCAACTTTCTTGCATATTGTATTGAAAAAAAAAATTGATTTATAGTCAATATTAGCCCTAAAATAATATATGTCTTAGCCTGGTACCAGGCTATATATGTCTCTGATATAAAGCCTACCAAAAATACCGTGTAATTTCATTCCAAATGTACCTAGCCAAATTTGTCATGTAATTGGATATATAAGGTATTTTATATCTATTAGAAAATATTTTATTAAGATTAATTTTTCGAATTTGAATATGGCGTATTATACGCCCACAATTATTCCGGAAATATATTATCTATTGGTGACATTTCACACAAGTAAGTATAATCTCGCGAGAATACCGCTTGTTTTCATCTGCCCGTGTAGCACATTCGAAAAAAAAGGAGTCAGATTATTTTCTTAGTGCTGTGTTTAAAGTTATGTATTAGTAAGTATAAAATGAGGATATCATTGTTTATAGACATCAGTCAGTGCTGCATATACATGTATTACCATTGTCTGTCTGTCTGTTTACCAGTATTTACAGGTATCTGAATTTTTAATCAGCTGTTAATCAGTAAATAGATACAAATAGAAAAATGGGGGGGGGGGGGGGGGGGTGCATATAGATAGATAGTGTATTTATCATCTATTTATATAGATAGAGTTTTCCCCTTTTATTTATGTATATTTATTGATTAAAATACCTGTGCAGTATAATGAGCATTGCCCATATCTGTTGTAGGGGTAGTGGTAAAATAGTATGATATACATGTATGTATGCTATTTTAATAATATTAACAATGAACCTACATTGTAATATTTTTGCCATAGTGTGTATATAAATTCTAGGTAATATGTTTTACAGCGTGACCGTGTTTGAGGGCGAAGCAAACAAATTTTGGCATTGGTATCTATATCCAAAACAGAACAAAGACAACCCGAAGTTAGCACGAGGACGGAACTGTATCAAAGCATCCTAATTTTGGATATTTGATCCGCCTACATATTGAACGCGGGAAATATAACACAATTGATGCAAACAGTACATTGTGACGTCATATTCAGCGTCGTTATTTAGGAAATTTACAAACATAGCGTTTGACCCACAACAACAAATATGGCGTTAATCGTGGAGTGATTATATATTATTAAGAAAATAAGATTTACATGCTTTTACGAATTTTATGTAACATCTCAGAACGACGTGAACTAGGGTAGACGAGATTCAAAATGGAGAAATACATGTCCACGCGATAATAATCGAATCGACGCCATTAGTACCAAAATTTTCAAGTTCCATAGGTATGGTATAGTTTTTCATTATTTTTCTATATTTTCCTTTTAAACATGTATATACGTGTTACCTATAGGGAGAGCTCCGCTCTCACGGCCCTTCGGGCCGTGAGAGTGCTTCGCCCTCTATCAGGACAACTCGCCCCAAGACAACTCTCCCTCAAGACAACTCACCCCCTCATCGGGACAACTCGCCCCTAAGACAACCCGCCCTCAAGACAACTCGCCCCCTCTCTTGAGATAATTCGCTCCTTCATATCATACATGTTCACAATTATTATTTTTATGCCCCCCTTTGAAAAAGAGGGGGCATATTGTTTTGCACCTGTCGGTCGGTCTGTAGACCATGTGTTGTCTGCTCAATATCTTGAGAACCATTCACTTGATGATAATGACATTTCATATGTGGGTTAGTTATGAGTAGAAGAGGATCCCTTTTGTTTTTCAGGTCAAAAGGTCAAGGGTCAATCTACTCTCGACATTGGAATATAATGTCCTCTCAATATCTTGAGAACCCTTTGCTTGAAAGACATCAAACTTGGCACACTGGTACATCCTAAGGAGTAGATCACCCCCATTGATTTTGAGGTCATATGGTCAAGGGTCAAACTGGGCATAGGAATATACTGACCATTCAATATCTAGAGAACCCTTTGCTTGACAGACATCAAACTTGGTATGCCAGTACATCTTCAGAAGAAGATGACCCCCATCGATTTTGAGGTCACATGGTCAAGGGTCAAACTGGACATAGGAATATACTGTCCGTTAAATATCTCGAGAACCCTTTGCTTGACAGACATCAAACTTGATACACTGGTACATCTTCAAGAGAAGATGACCCCTATTGATTTTGAGGTCACATGGTCAAAGGTCAAGGGTCAAACTTGACATGGGAATATACTGTCTGCTCAGTATCTTGAGAACCCTTTTCTTGACAGACATCAAACTTGGTACACTGATACGACTTCAGGAGAAGACGACCACTATTGATTTTGAGGTCAAGGGTCACACTAGACAGGAAGATACTGTCCGTTCAATATTTTGAGAACCCTTCGCTTGACAGACATCAAACTTGGTACACTGGTACATCTTCAAGAGAAAATTACCCCTATTTATTTTGAGGTCACATGTTTAAAGGTCAAGGGTCAAACTGGACATAGGAATATACTGTCCGTTCAATATCTTGAGAACCCTTTGCTTGACAGACATCAAACGTGGTACACTGGTACGTCTTCAGGAGAAGACGACCCCTATTGATTTTCAGATCACATGGTCAAGGGTCAAACTGGACATTGGAATATACTGTCTGCTCCATATCTTGAGAACCCTTTGCTTGACAGACATGAAACTTGGTACACTGGTACATCGTCAAAAGAAGATGACACCTATTGATTTTGAGGTCGCGTGGTCAAAGGTCAAGGGTTAAACTGTACATAGGAATATACTGTCCGCTCAATATCTTGAGAACCCTTTGCTTGACAGACATCAAACTTGGTACACTGGTACATCTTCAGGAGAAGATGACTACTAATTATTTTAAGGTCACATGGTCAAAAGTCAAGGGTCAAATTGGACATAGGAATATACTGTCCATTCAATATCTTGAGAACCCTTTGCTTGACAGACATCAAACTTGGCACACTGGTACATCTTCAGGAGTTGATGACCCCTATTGAGTTTTAGGTCACATGGTCTATCCACTCTTGACATAGGAAGATATTGTCTGCTCAATATTTTGAATTGATGACACTACTCTCAATTAAATGATGTGTGTGTGTATAACCCTTTTCAATTTTGCACCATGGGGGGCATATGTGTTTTACAAACATCTCTTGTTGGTCTAAATCCAAGAGGTGTATTAGCAAAAATTAATGAATTTCATATAGATAGTATATACATCACAGACAATAAGACGTGTTCACATAAACACCGAACTTCGTGTCTTTTTATGCAAGACGAAAGATTTTAGTGGAAATCCAGTGTTTGGGTTCAGTAAATTCATCATCACTTTTATGTACATGTAAAATATATAATTTCAGCGGAAACAAGTTAGCGTTTGGTATAGGGAGAGTTTTAGCTTGGTCTACAGCTGACGTAGTATAATTATCAATAATCTGCGTCTGTTGTTAAATCTAATTGTTTGATTTCCCCCAAGCTGTTATAAATTTACTTCAAACGTTATGAGTTATTCATCATCAGAGTTCTTTACACTTTGAAATCGCCGCGTAAAAAGAATCAGTAAAGCAAAGCCGTTATAAAATTTCTAAAATAGGAATTTTATTATTTTTCAACGGGTATTAGTTGAGAAATGCATTAAAAGATAATTACATGTATCAGAATATTCATGCTTCACCTTTACACTTATGTATACTATATCGGTAAAAGAAACACCCACACCCTCAAAATTTTCTCAGTATTAGAGACATTTAATCAATTACCTGAAGATCAGTAAATATAATTTTCCTTGCCAATTGATTTATGAAAAATATAACTTTTTCTGAAATGCAATAATTAAATATGTGTATAATTCTATTAGAATTTACCATTTGTGTTAAAGTATGAAAGAAAAGACGTATCTTTATAGGGTTAAAAGTGTAAATAACACACACAAAATGTGATAATATATTTATATATAATATTGGGGTCAGGGTTTGACACTAAGGCACGTCCGACCGACCGAGATTACTAAATGATAAGCCCGGTCGGGTAAAATGTTTATTTACTAGTCCGACTGGTCGTGTTAAAAATATAAACAAATTTAAGAAACTTTACTTTAAATCATAAGATATTTTATTCATAAAAAAAATAACTGTAAAGAGTTTGCGAGCAATTTTGAACCGCATGATGACATAATCTCTGTCTTTAGTTCTAATAAGTTGCGGTCGTAAATGATGTTCTACGACATCTACACATTGTTAATGTGTGTAAAGTTATGTTTTGGTTAAATAGAATTATTGAATTCATTTTCATTAAAAAAAAAACCCACCAAAACAGTTCATTTGAATTGAATATAAGAAAGTGTTTATTAAACATATGTGCGGGAATGTCTATATAATCAAATATGAAATCTCGTCCTCAATGAAAGCAAAAGATGTCTCAAGAAAAGAAAAAAAAGGAAAACGTTGGGAAGAAACAAAGCAGGGCTTATGAAATAGAAATTTTAAAAAAAAATATTGAGGTCAATTTATTCTAAATGGATTAAAGAATTTCCGTGCCGGTAAAAATTTAAAGAAACTGAAAATAGGATTGAAAGTAAAAGCATCAAATTGAATGACGAGATTAAAGATTTTTTTGAGACAATTAAATGCATTTTAGTTCAAACTTAACGTTTTTCATTTAAATTAAGTACATGTATTTAGATATGGAGAATCTTATAAGATTTTTTTCTGGAACGTTGGTCAGGGCTTAAGTGGATGTAAGCTAGGTCAAGTCTAGCAAAAATCATTTTAAGTAGCCCGATTGGTCTAGTGCCCAAAAAAGTTAATGTCAAACCCTGGGGGGCGAGTGTCTCAAGAGAAGGGGGCGACTTGTCCTGAGAGAGGGCGAGTTGTCCTAAGAGGGGACGAGTTGTCTTGGGGGCGAGTTGTCCAGCATTTGAATTCTATTGGTATCAATTAAAGGTCATGAATATAGTAGGCCTAGTAAGAATACTATTCTACTTCTATTCAGTAGAAATAGAGCAACACATACAAGAAATATTTAAGCTTACATTTATGTATAGTAGTCTGGTACCACTAAATATATTAAGTTGAGTGTTCATAATCTGTTAAAAATTCAGATCATGATGTTTATTTACATGTCAGAGGGCATAAACATGCAGCATACTTTTCATGAAGCACCAACACTCTTCACGAAGTATGCTGGCGTAAAGCGCAGCAGTTCATGCCCTTAAATACTTTCAAAAATTAAACTTATTTCTTAAATATGCATACATGTATTTGTACTTAACAATCCATGTTTAAGAAATATTTTCATGTTATGTTAATCATATGTGTCACCATGCAATGTTAGATTGAAAAATAAAATAAATACATGTGTATATGCAAGCTAATGTTTCATTAGATTCTTTGCATTTGATTTTAATGTCAAGTTTCTTTTTCATAGTTGACGCAACAGATTATGAGATACAGATGAAACATGCAGGGAACCATGTAAATGATTCTGAAAATGGCTACCCAGGTGCTGTATAAGGAAGCTTGTAATAGGAGTGGAAAACCACCCAAAAACTATGTGTCTCAAAATGCAAGTAGAGGCATAGAAAGAAGAGAGGAACTAGCTGGGATATCATTATGAAGAACCTAACCTCCTTGGAGTCAAGTATGTGACAAATTATTCATATAAATCATCCATGGTTTATTGTTTTGAAATGTCACCATGAGATTGAAATTAACTTTTTAACCACAAGAAATTTTAGGTACTGTATTCTTTTCCTACTTTATGATATACTATTTCATGACAATTTGTACTATGATTGAAAATACAGAACTTACTGGTTGATGTTACGTGTGGTATTGCGGGGGGTACCAAATTTTTATTATGGGCGAAGAGCGATAACTCTATTTTCTTTTTATCGACTGTTTCACTGAACTCTTTTTCGCCAGAAGTTAGAATCTGGTGCCCTGCAGACAATAAAGTTGTATAGACTATTACACTCTTTTCTCCAGGTAATTATTTTAGATTATCACACTTGTATGCTATGTATATCACCAAGGGTATTATTTGAGATCCAGTTAATATGTTTATTATCATTATATGTTAGGTCACACAATTATTTACTTGAATTATGAAAGTTACTTGTTTCGGTCAAGCACATGTGAAGCACATGTTCCCGCCATTTGTATTTTTCTATATTTTTCCATTTTGAATAGGAATGCAGTGTTAACATTTATCTATAATGCATAAGATGCCATTAAGTGTTAGGTTGTTTATGCATAAGGAATTGTTATCATGCTTTATACACTTTTATGAATGAATTATGGAATTACCGTATATGTTCATATAAACTTCATACCATTTTATTACACTATATCATGTACTTGTAAAATTACAGTAGTTCCTCTAGTAAACACAAAATTTGTAAACTTTGCCAGAAGTTAGAATCTGGTGCCCTGCAGACAATAAAGTTGTATAGACTATTACACTCTTTTCTCCAGGTCAAGTGGCAAGTGTAACATTTGGGGGCTCGTCCGGGATTTTCCATAGCCATGGGAGAAAAGCAAGAGTTGGAGTTTGAGGTCTTGTCCAAGCTGTACCAAGCACCAGTTGAGACTCTTCAGGGTATTTTAAAAGACAACAAGATCATCACAGAGCCAAACAAGGCAGACAAGGTCCTGGCAGTGAAAGCCATCTTGACATGGCTGGATAAGGAGAACAGTAGTGATGACGGCAACACGACTGCTTTATTACTACTGAATGATGCATTGACAGCAAAGAAAATCACAGTTAAGACAGATAAGGCAGAAAAGGCCCCAGAACCGAAACCAAGTGACACCAAGAACAAACATCCACCCTTGTGTCATAAAGACTTCAAATTAAGTGGTGAGATTTCAGACCGCCCTAATAGACTTTCATTTGTAAGCCTAGTTCGACAAATTGAAGCCGGACTTCGCAAATCGTACAGTGAAGCAGACATAATTGATGGGGTCACCCGAGCTATCTCACCAACTCTACCTTTGAGAAGTTATTTGGAGGGACGTGAAAAGTTGTCGTTGTCATCACTGCGGAAGATTCTCCGGTCCCACTATGAGGAGAGATCTGCAACTGAGCTCTATACCCACCTGACAAATTCAACGCAGGGGAAAGATGAACCTCAAGATTTTCTGTTAAAACTTCTAAGCCTGAAACAAAAAATCTTGTTTGTATCGAAAGAAGAAGGGGCTGAGGTTCATTATGATGATAAGCTCGTTACACCCGTGTTCCTACACACTTTGTATATAGGACTCAATGATGAGACACTACGACGTGAAGTGAAGCCAATTTTAGACTCTAAAGTTGAAGATGATGAACTTATTCAGCAATTCAGCACAATCGTCGCCAGGGAAAAGGAGAGGAAGGGACGATTAACCAAAGCAAAGGTTAACTCTGTCACAGAGGAGGCTCAAAATCCTCCAAAGAAGGAACAGAAACAGAAGGATGTCAGAGAGGGTATTCTTTGGATGGAACTTCAGGAACTACGTGCAGAAATCGCAGAGATCAGGAAACAAAATTCTGCGCCTTTTAAGAGTCCATCAGATACAGATGCTCCTCGCAGATTTCAGTTGGGTTGTGAGAAGTGTAGGCAATTAAACACAGCATCATCATGCACACATTGCTGGGTGTGTGGCAGTGAGGAGCACTTCAAAGCAGGCTGCAAACAGAGGAAAAGGTCGGGAAATGGGAGGGGGTCACGTCGAGGGAGCCGTCAGTGACTCCGCAGTTTGGAAGCTCCCACTGTGTTGTGAACGCCATTCATTCTGATTTTGAGATGCCAAAAAGTGAAGTAGAAACAATATCTCCTAGTGTAAAGTTAAGACTGGTTAAACTTATTGGTGATAAATGTATTGTGACTTGCTCTCTGGATAAAGTACCCGTACAAGCATTATGGGACACAGGAGCCCAAGTGTCCATTATTTCTAGTCAGTTTCTCCAGGCCCAGTGTCCAAGCTCTGATGTGCGCCCTGTAAGTGATCTAGTGTCCAGTGATTTGATTCTTACATCTGCTAGCAATGATGAAGTTCCATTTGAGGGGTGGACAGATCTGGAGTTCCAGCTAGGACATGGTACTACCTCCCTAAGGGTTCCCTTCCTAGTATCCAGCTCACCATCATTAGTTAGGCCAATCATTGGTTACAATGTCATTCGTCATTACATCAATTCAGATGAATGCCTAAACAACGCCCTTACTGGTGCACTACCGGGAATCAGCCCAAAGACGGTCAACATGATATCTCAGATGTTGCAGGAGACAGAGACGGTATATAATGTATATAGTGGATCGTCAACGCAGGAAATTTCGCCCCAGAGTTCTGTGATCATACGTGCCTGTTTCAGAATTGGTCGGAACCATGGAGGGCAGTGGAAGGGATTGTTTACTCCGGCAGTTTTTGAGGGCAATGGGTTAATTATAACCGAAACACTGCTAACTGTGAGTGAAAATAAACATTCTATGAGTTTCGTTAGGATTCCTGTCCAAAACTGTACAAACTCTGTTGTGATTCTGAAGAAGAATACTCATCTAGGCACGTTGGAGACTGTGTCTTCCGTTGTCAGCATGAACTCAGTGACGTTGGAACCAGTAAGAACACAGACACTAAACACTGACACAGAAAAGTGGAATCCACCTGTTCTTCTACCTACAGACAAGCTCAGTGCAGAAGACCTAATAAAAGTGAAGCAGGTATTATATGAGTATTCGGATATTTTCTCGCGTGATGAGGCGGACATTGGATTTGCTCCGGATTTGAAGATGGACATTAGCATGCATGACCCCAGCCCAGTGCGACAGACCTATAGATCCATTCCAAATGCATTGTATAGTGAGGTGAAGGATTACATACAGGATCTGCTGTCCAAAGGCTTCATTCGCAAGTCAAAATCTGCATTTGCCAGCCCCTTGGTGTGCGTGCGGAAAAAGGACGGCAGCCTTCGTCTCTGTGTAGACTACCGAAAGATAAACCAAAAGTCAGTGGCTGATAGTAGACCCTTACCGAAAATCCAGGATGCACTTGATAGTCTCGGGGGCAGCAAGTGGTTTTCCCTACTTGACCAAGGAAAGGCGTATCATCAAGGAGTGATGTCAGAAGATAGTAAAAAGTTTACAGCCTTCATAACACCTTGGGGACTCTATGAGTGGGAGCGAATTCCTTTCGGTTTATCTGGCGCTCCAGCTGCTTTTCAAACCTTCATGAATGACTGCCTAGAGGGGATAAGGGATCGGTTTTGCCTGCCTTATCTGGACGACACTCTAGTTTACTCATCCACGATTGAGCAGCACTTGTCACATCTAGAACAGGTTTTCCAGCGTTTCCGAGAGAGAGGGGTAAAACTGAAACCTTCCAAGTGTCATCTGTTTAAGCAGGAGGTGAGGTACTTGGGTCATTTAGCTACTGGTGAGGGCTACACTATGGACCCAGAGGACAAAAGAGCAGTTTTGATGCTAAAAGAGAGGAAACCGACTTGTATTGGAGATATGAGAAAACTTCTTGGATTTCTAGGGTTCTATCGGAAGTATATACCAGACTTTGCACGTCGTGCCCGACTACTTTATGACTTAGTAAAGAATCCAAAAATCAAGAATCCTCTTGCAGGCAAAGGAAAGTCGAGGGTAAAGATGAAGAATGGACAAGTATCTTCCCAGGTGAAGATCAGCTGGACGAGAGCCCACCAAGAGGCATTGAGTGACCTTGTGGATGCTCTTACAAACCCACCTGTCATGGCTTATCCACTTTTTGACAAACCATTTGATCTACATGTGGATGCATCAGGAGAAGGATTAGGGGCCATACTCTACCAGAGGGATGACCAAGGGATACCTCGAGTGGTTGCTTACGCTTCAAGAACACTGTCACCAGCGGAGAAAAACTACCACATGCACTCAGGAAAACTAGAGTTTTTGGCCATGAAGTGGGCTATAGCCGATCGCTTTCGTGACTATCTGTATTATGCTCCACACTTCACAGTGTACAGTGATAACAATCCATTGTGCTATGTTCTCACCACACCTAGGCTAGATGCCACTCGACTTCGGTGGATTAGTGAACTAGCAGACTTCAATTTTTCTGTGAAGTATAAACCAGGGCCAAGGAATAGGGATGCAGATGGACTGAGCCGTATGTCTCTAGATTTTACCACCCTACAATCTGAGTGTACCATGGAGTCTACAAAGGATGAAGTAGAGGCTACAGTTAAAATGGTGGAAGCTCGTACCAGTAACAAGCTGCAAGGATTTGTTTCACCTGTATGTCCAACACCAGAGTCCACTTCTAATGTACCTGATGATGTCAAGGTCAGCCATGAAGCTCTGCTAACAGCACAAGAAAAGGATGAAACTATTTCATTGGTGATTAAGCTAGTAACAAAAGGGAAACAACCTAGTGCAAGAGAAAAGAAATCCTTCTCTGTTCAAGAAAAACAACTGTTACGGAGCTGGAAGAAACTCTACGTTGATGATCAGGGACTTCTAAAGCGCCGTGTTAAATTACTCACTGGTGAGATCAAACATCAAGTTGTCCTCCCACCTAGGTATAGGGATTATGTGTATGATGAACTCCACGCTAAGATGGGACATTTAGGAACTGACAGGGTTGTCGCACTTGCCCAGGAGCGATTTTATTGGCCGCGGATGGCATCTGATATAGCAGAGTTTATACAAAAAAGGTGTACATGTATCAAGGATCGAAAACCAAATGTTAAGCCGGTTGCACCTCTCGAGCCAATAATAACAACCTACCCTTTTGAGATGGTATCGATAGACTTCCTGCATTTGGAATCGTGCAGTGGCGGATACGAGTATATTCTGGTCGTGGTAGACCATTTCACACGCTTTGCAGCCGCTTACCCTACTAGGAACAAATCTGGACGCACTGCTGCCGAGAAAATGTTCAACGATTTCTTCATGCGGTTTGGGTTTCCTGATAGATTGCACCATGATCAGGGTCGGGAGTTTGAAAACAGTTTCTTTTCTAGATTACAGACCTTAACTGGGGTGAAACATTCTAGAACCACACCCTACCATCCCCAAGGTAATGGTCAAACAGAGAGACTGAACCGTACACTACTTGGTATGTTAAGAACTCTACCTAAAGATCACAAGCGCAATTGGAAGAATCATCTTAACAAGATGACCCATGCATACAATTGTACGAGGAATGACAGCACAGGATATTCTCCTTTCTATCTAGTATTTGGTCGTCATCCAAGATTACCAATAGACCTCATATTTGGACTGGATGATCAGTTAACAGCGAAGAAATCAGACTGGGTGACTGAGTGGAGAAATAGATTAGAAGAAGCTTATCGAATAGCAGCTAAAACTGCAAGCAAAGCCAGTCAGCGTGCAAAGGATCGCTATGACAAGAAACCTCAAAGTGCTGCATTAGTCAAAGGGGATCGTGTTCTTGTAAGGAATCTATTGGAACGTGGTGGTCCTGGAAAGCTGAGGTCTTACTGGGAATCTGAAGTTCACACAGTACTACGACGAATAGGAGATTCACCAGTCTATGAAGTCCAAGCAGAGGGCAACAGAGGGCGACTGCGTCGACTTCATCGTAATTTGTTATTACCGTGCAATGACCTACCTGTGATTGTAAAACCACAACCGAAGCGCAAAACAAGAAGTAAGATAACACATGGTCAGTCACCAAAAGAATTGTCGAGCGACTCCTCCGATTCTGATGAGGTGTGTTGGGGGCATCAGTCTGAAGCAGCAAGAAGCGATCCTAGACTAAATCCTACAGCAAAAGAGTTTGTGCCAATCACTCAGCAAGAAACATCCACAGTTGCCACAGAAAGTTCCTCACAGTCGTCAATATTGACTGGGAGCTCGCAAGGTCCTTCGAGTGAAGAGTTTATCTCGGTTTCAGATGATGATGGGGATCTACCTACCGGTCGACCTGCTCGTGTCATCCGACCTCCAAGAACCCTGACATATGATAAACCTGGAGAACCAACGATCCGTGCAGTTCAGAACAGTGTCAATACATATCTACACCCAATATATGTATAAACTCTAAGGAATGAATCTTATCTATTTTGTTAATATGATGTCAAAATATGTACATCTCATGCCAGCATTTATACGTTATGACGGTGTTTTAAGTTAAGAGTTAGTCAAAGTTAAATGTAAGGTGTAAGGTTGATTTGTTGTTTCGTCGGAGTCAGAGTAGATGTAATGTGTGTGGTATGATTTTGTATTAAAATGCTAGTCATTTTTATTTTTGACATTGTTGAAAACCACTGTATGAAAACTCTTTATATTTACCATCTTAACATTTCGTTAAGGAACACAAATGCTTGGCCAGCTATGTGTTAGATTTTGCATTCATGGAATGTATGTAGATTGTGAAGTATACTTATGGTATACAGTACTCTCATGATGAGATTTATTTAGTGGTAAACAACAGTATTGTTCTGAATAGTTCATGTATCCTACTTGGAAAACTTTTATTTTTGCAAGTGCATGCAAGTAGATATCATTCATTAATATTTGATGTTCTAGTCTCAATCTGATCTAGTCAAAAGAAAAATGATTTCTGTGTTTTTTGTTAAATGTCGGGACGACATTTGTTGTTCGGGGGGAGAGTGTTACGTGTGGTATTGCGGGGGGTACCAAATTTTTATTATGGGCGAAGAGCGATAACTCTATTTTCTTTTTATCGACTGTTTCACTGAACTCTTTTTCGCCAGAAGTTAGAATCTGGTGCCCTGCAGACAATAAAGTTGTATAGACTATTACACTCTTTTCTCCAGGTAATTATTTTAGATTATCACACTTGTATGCTATGTATATCACCAAGGGTATTATTTGAGATCCAGTTAATATGTTTATTATCATTATATGTTAGGTCACACAATTATTTACTTGAATTATGAAAGTTACTTGTTTCGGTCAAGCACATGTGAAGCACATGTTCCCGCCATTTGTATTTTTCTATATTTTTCCATTTTGAATAGGAATGCAGTGTTAACATTTATCTATAATGCATAAGATGCCATTAAGTGTTAGGTTGTTTATGCATAAGGAATTGTTATCATGCTTTATACACTTTTATGAATGAATTATGGAATTACCGTATATGTTCATATAAACTTCATACCATTTTATTACACTATATCATGTACTTGTAAAATTACAGTAGTTCCTCTAGTAAACACAAAATTTGTAAACTTTGCCAGAAGTTAGAATCTGGTGCCCTGCAGACAATAAAGTTGTATAGACTATTACACTCTTTTCTCCAGGTCAAGTGGCAAGTGTAACATTGACAATTACTTTGTACAAAGCATTTAAGCATAAAAATTAAAAGCAATAAAAAGAAAACTGTGTAATATTTAATCAATCTATTTGAAGGCGTCCTAAACTATCGGAACTCTTCAGTGTTGAGAAGGTAAAATATGAAATGGTGGCCGTTTGCAATGGCTTCGAAAATAGCCAACTTGAATTACTGTGGGATTTACACCTTGTAAAGGTAAGAAATGCATGTTTCATTGTGATAGGGAGTTAATAGGATGTCTGAGGCGAAAAGTTGAAGCGGACAAGAAATTCAATTTAACCCATTTTAATCGCAACAATCGACCGAAGTTCAGGCAAGATTTCCCGAATCACTTTATGTGACACTGGTCTGAGATTCGGAAGAGGCGTCAGTCCAAATATCCAGTCTCGACGAATCTCGCTGAGATTAGACGGACTAGTGAAATGCTTTGCTGACTAGTGAACATCAACAGTTACTAGTCCGTACGGACTAGTGCTTAAAAAAGTTAATTTCGAACCCTGGTGAGACAGCCATACAAGATTTTTCTGTCTTACACTGCTAAGACATATCTTTGCTTGTGATGTACATATTATGTATGTCGTATATTTTCTGGTTTACATTACACGATAAAGAAAAATATTTTGTATTGTTTTCTTCAAATTTCAATTTGATATACATGTATATATGTATAGCTTTTTTATGGACAACCTTGGGTTTTGTACTTTACACTTATATTGTAAACCATTTTCAGGTATGCTGAGATCTTCATACTGTGTAATTAATTTTTACATATATATTCAAAGTAGGATTTCAATAATTTTGAATTTTCTCAAAAACTCTTGAATTAAAGTACTGAACTGATAAAATGTGAGAAAAATAACACTTTATTATTTGCTCATGTGGGATAGGGAAATTCCACCTCTGGAACAAGATTCGCTGCTTAAGACTCAGCAAAGCCTCGTCCTAGACTGCAAATCTTGTCCCCTTGGTGGAATTTCCCTATCTCCCATTCATACGAATGAAAGATTCCATTTATCACACACATGCAATGCACACACATGTGATATCATGCCAATATACATATGCATTTATCACACATGTAGCAAGTTTCAGTGTTAGAACACAACTGATACATGCAGTGAGTTTTATGTCAATATATATTTATCACACACATGCAGCGAGTTTCAGTGCCAGTACACATTGCACACATGTAATGAGTTTCAGTGCCAGTACACATCACACACATGTAGTGAGTTTCAATGTCAGTACATATCATACACATGTAGTGAGTTTCATTACAGTACAGATTTACCACACACATGTAGTGAGTATCATTGTCAATACAGATTTATCACACACATGTATTGAGTTTCAATGTCAATACAGATTTATCACACACATATACATGTAATGAGTTTCAATGTCAATACAGATTTATCACACACATATATTGAGTTTCAATGTCAATACAGATTTATCACACACATATATTGAGTTTCAATGTTAATACAAATTTATCACACATATATTGAGTTTCAATGTCAATACAGATTTATCACACACATATACATGTAATGAGTTTCAATGTCAATACAGATTTATCACACACATATATTGAGTTTCAATGTCAATACAGATTTAACACACACATATATTGAGTTTCAATGTCAATACATATTTATCACACACATATATTGAGTTTCAATGTCAATACAGATTTATCACACACATATATTGAGTTTCAATGTTAATACAGATTTATCACACACATATATTGAGTTTCAATGTCAATACAGATTTA